>NC_054702.1:60990063-61225063 GCF_016097555.1 Gigantopelta aegis
AACAGGTGTGAGGAGCATATTTTGTTTGCGAAGGTAAACTGAAATACTGGTAAATGAAAACTGTCAAAATGTATTATTAAAACTCCACCGCCATATATATTTTCACAAGGCTTTATATGTGAATTTATTAACCATAACACCCCCACCCCCCCCCCCCATACACACACACACATCCTCCCCATCATTTCTCCCCTCTCTCTCTCTCTCTCTCTCTCTCTCTCTCTCTCTCTCTCTCTCTCTCTCTCTCTCTCGTATCGTCCATCCATCCACCATTCATCCATCTATCTAGCCATCCATCCATCTATCCATCCATCTATCCATCCATCTATCTATCTCTATATCCATCTATCTGTGACATCTGGCTATATGTCGCCAGGCACTGCATACACTGTTTAATTCTGAATTGGCCTGTCCGTGGCCAATACATTTTCACAAGAAGATGATGATGAAGATCGATGGGAGTGGGCTTCTGACGCCTGGACAAGAAACTCGCTAACATATTGCTCATTGATGGCATTTCTGGTCAACACGTCATCTGCGGAATGGGACGGACATTGAAGTCGGTGCCAGTGCGAAGGCAGCACAAGAGACTGGGTGACATACTGCACATTGATGGAAGTTGGTCAACAGATCACCTCTTCTCAAGTGGGCCACACATCGCTGCCGGGTTGATGATAAGAGCTTTTCAACCCTGTCGAGACCAATTTGTCGGTCAGAATCTACATCCATTCACTGGCTTTGGCTACTCTGGCAGTCTCTAATGAAATGTCACTGGGCAATGGCTGTAGCTGGAATACGTGTCATCGTGCCATTGATGCTTTACTTTTATTTATTTTTTTACTCCGTAGCTGTTGCTATGACCGAACTATTTTCTGGTGGGTGGCATATCAAAAGGTTCTTCTTAGCAAAAAAGGCTACAATTTTCGTGGATTTTAACAATTGTGCTAATTAGACAAAACTGGACGGGCAAGTAGCATATTCACATTTTCTAGGCCAAGGCTAAAATCACGTCGAAGTGTTCTTGGGTCTAATTTTTATTTCAAATATTCCCATAACTCAATTTTTAAAATGTCTTTTTTTTTTCTTTTTCTTTTTTTTTTCTTCTTTTTTTTGAAAAGAATAGAATAGAATAGAAGGCAATGGCATACAACTGCCATACTGCCATGCACAAACTTTTCAGACTAATAGAGCAGAATAACCAACATCACAGTCAATCAATACCTTTAGTGTGTTTTTATTCCCCCAAGGCTTGAAGACGTCTTTTGGAGACATATTTGCGACTTGTCGGTAATTTCTTAGAAAGGCAAAGTATGCTCACTTTTCCCGAATATTTGTAACAACAATAAATAAACACGTAATCTCACGACTTAATTAAACTAACTAATTCAACTCCGACATAATATATAGAGATACATGGTACGAATAATGAATAGTTTTGTCTTCAGTACAATACAATACAATACAATACAATACAATTACAGTACAATTACAGTGCAGTGCAGTGCAGTGCAGTGCAGTGCAGTGCACTACACTACACTACACTACACTACACTACACTACACTACACTACACTACACTACACTACACTACACTACACCGCACTACACCGCACCGCACCGCACCGCACCGCACTACACCTCACCACACCACACCTCACCGCACCGCACCCGCACCGCACCGCACCGCACCGCACCGCACTGCACTGCACTGCACTGCACCACACCACACCACACCACACCACACCACACTACACTACACTACACTACACTACACTACACCACAATACAATACAATATAATACAACACAATCTTCATTGCAACCTTTGTATGTGTACATTGCTTAAAGGAAGATTTTCCTATTAAAAAAAAACATAATAATAATGAACTAGATATAATAACAATAAAACACCTATATTTATGAGGTAAGAACAAAACGTGTTATATTAGAGGTTTGACATTAATAATATTAATAAAACACAGACATTTAAAACCAATATCTACGATATAAGAACAGAAAGTGTTAGAGAACAACAGGTTTGACATTACTAGTTTTCCAAACTAATTATTTTATTTCTATGATATCAATTAAATCGTAATACATTATAATAAGCAATAGAAAGAAAGAAATGTTTTATTTAACGACGCACTCAACACATTTTATTTACGGTTATATGGCGTCAGACATATGGTCAAGGACCACACAGATTTTGAGAGGAAACCCGCTGTCCCCACTAAAGGGACTACTCTTTCCGATTAGCAGCAAGGGATCTTTTATTTGCGCTTCCCACAGGCAGGATAGCACAAACCATGGCCTTTGTTGAACGAACCAGTTAGGGATCACTGGTCGGTGCAAGTGGTTTACACCTACCCACTGAGTCTTGCGGAGCACTCACTCAGGGTTTGCAGTCGGTATCTGGATTAAAAATCCCATGCCACGACTGGGATCCGAACCCAGTACCTACCAGCCTGTAGACCAATGGCCTAACCACGACGCCACCGAGGCCGGTCAAGCAATAGAAAGAGTCACTATGGTGTTAAACGTTTAAAGTCATACTTGTTCAGATGTGCCACGGCGCTGTATATCTGGAGTGGCTGTTAATAACCGCTTTAGGTAGCGTGACCAGTTCTCTTCATTACAATGCATTCTGATACTCTGGTGAATTCTCTCAATTCTCTCCTGACTTTGCTTTTGGAAAACAAATATGTGAATGCTCGTTAAAGCAATTCGACCCTAATGAGAGACACAATGATCTCTTGCCTGTCAGATAAATATATTCAAAATGTTCACGTCCACGGCATTGGAACAGATAAGGGACAGCACGCTATCAACATGTATGTAGTACGCCAATTTGTATTTCCTTGGCCAATCACTCAAGTACTTTGCACTCAAGTCAGTGTCAGTGACGGGGTGTGTGGATGATTATTGACGTGCTCTAAGCTTAAAGATACTAAATATACACCTAGATACTAAATATACACTAAGGTACTAAATGTGCAGTGAGATAATAAACAGATGGTACAAAGTATCCGAGAAATCGCAGACTTGTTTGTTATTGATGAAGATCTTCCAGCATTACAAAAGCGGTAGCTAGAGTCTTCTAGTCAAAGGTGGATGATGGCGTGGGATTGGGTCACACATAGTTTTTATGATATGAGTGTATGAAGTGTATTTTGTGTAACGACACCACTAGAGCACATTGGTTTATTAATCATCGGCTACTGGATGTCAAACATTTGGTAATTTTGACATATAGTCTTAGAGAGGAAACCCGCTACATTGTTCTATTAGTAGCAAGGGATCTTTTATATTCAAAACATAATTTTACATAATAAATCTACATAATTGCGCCATCAGCAAAACGTGTAAATATACATGTAACATGGTATTGCGTCTATACTAATTAGTAAAAGATTTAGTAATAGGTTAGGAACCATTAGAAAAGTGAAAGACACAATTTAGAGTTCTCTGCGTTTTGGTAGATTGCATTCACAAATATATGGACTACGTTATTTGGTAATGAAGACTTGCGGTTGGAGAAATAGCAGGGAACACGAGATTCAATGCCTCCAACTCCCCCCCCCCCCCCCACACACACACACGACCATCACAGCCACCACTAACTCACACATGCACACGTCCCCAACTAGCTACAACATTGCACTGTAGGGTAAGGAAACATATTTGTAATGCACTATATTTAACATGCTGTACGAAATTGGTATATTTAATAACAAATAAATATAAAAACGTTAATACAGATTGCGTTATTCTAAAATCAAATAGGAAATTTTCAATGGGCACAAGCCGTTTTCATGTTAATATATTGTCGAAAGACTTCTTCTTTTTTTAATCCACAATTAATTATTGCATTGCTTATAGAATATTCTAAAATATATATATATATTTATCTTGAACGCACTCGGTTCGCTCGTGCCAGCCAGGAGAGAAAGATCTACAGGGACATGGTGCATGCACGATTTACGAGCTATCCTGGAATAGAACTCAGATTTTAATTTTAATCTGAAACCCGACTCCATGATTTTGGATATTTTGCCAGATCAAACGAAAATTCCAACAACTCACTTCGGCGTGCCAGCGCAGATGACAGAACCGATTACAATTACGTTTATAAAATGTTATTTCATTTCAAGACAAATTATTTTCGTTCCAATTAAGATTTAAAAAAAGGTAAAAGTTTCTTTTGTTTAACCACACCACTAGAGCACATTGATTTATTACCCATCGGCTATTGGATGTTAAACATCAGGTAATTTTTTATTCGGTCTAGCAGGAAACCCGCTACAATGTTCCATTGGTATGGGTATGGAAATGTTTTTTGGCATGCTTTCATAAGAAAAATGAGACTTCTGGCCAAGGGTTTTTTTTTACCATCAGAAGTAAGGGATATTGTATATGCGCGTTCCCACAGACAGGGCAGCGCGTTCCCACAGACAGGACAGCACATACCACAACCTTTGGCATATGAGTTTCAGGGAAGTGGTTGGGACGGGGAAAACCCCAATCTGAAAATATGCACTGAGGTGGTCGATCCTCTCAAGCCTCTCTATCCAATTAAGATTCATGCACGCTGGTCTGGGCACACAACTAGTCTAACTAGGCTATCAGTACAACGCCATAGGGATAATGGTTAGTTGGTACTGGTCTGTGAGAAAAAGCGGTGTAGTGGCCATCAGGAAACTGCCCAATGAGTCGTTAAAACTCGCTTATGGTGGAACCCGGTACTGGATTGTGAACCGTGTACCCACCAGCCGTAAGTCAGTTTGCTAAGCTATTTCAGAAACGAGGCCTGTCATAAAATGTCATAAATGACAACTGGGCCGTACCTAACTTAACTCGGGGAGGGGTGTGTGTCAGAATTATAAACCACCACCCATCCCAAATAAATAATAATAATAATAACCAACAACAACAACACAACAACAACACAATAACATAGGAACTTCGCAAGCTAGTCAAAGTTAGCACTCTTGTTCTAGAGGGCAACTGCGCCCCCCCCCCCCCCCCCCCCCCCCAAATTCCATCCACACCACCACCCTTTAGTTACGATTGTATATATTATCCTATTATGTATTATGTATCTGTATCTCACACACCTGTTATTCGGTCACGTCTCTTGGGGTGTCCGAAGTCATTCAAAAACCATTATTTGTCTAAGTTGTTACATCCATATTGGTCATAAAGAAATTATCTCACTTACTTGTGTGGCGTACGAAATTTATTACAATCTTTTGGAGAATAAATCGAATCCAAACCACAATTTATATTCGAATAGCACACATACAGCTCTGTATAATATTTATTACTTTTCATCTATCAGAATTATGCTGCTGACACTGTGTATTAACTAATATCGTTTTTATGGACGAAGAAATCCCCGTATTTGCTATAGCAGCCCTATACGTCACTTAGTACTAAAACCAATTACAAAACCTTATAGAAAAATCAATTAATTGAGCCAAGCTTTTAAAACTACACACACATTGGAACTATTATTTCTAACCAAGTACGTGCGGGGGAGCTCATCCCGATTTATTAAATGATTATTTATAACTAAATAACCTCGACAGAGTTTAGAAAAAGCTTAAAATCTAAATCCAAATCTAAATTTTGTTTTCTTTTTCTTTTCTTCTTGATTGAATTGATTGAAAAATATTTTATTGCATATAAGGTACAAATGGATTGGGCACAAGTTATCCAACTTACAAGGCCCTCTCCTAATAACATACAATAATGACAATATGACAATATGACAATAACGGCGACTACAACTATTACAAGAATATACAAAAAATTAAACTAAATTAAACTTTTCTTCTTCCTCTTCTTTACCCTTCGGTTCTTTTAGTTGTTTCAAAATTAAGATATTTGATAGGAAAGGAAACGAATGTTCGTTTCATGACACTCAGATCAGCACTGTCCAATTTTCCAACTTCGAACTCGACTTAACGAGGGCAGGGTATAATATTTTGGTCAGCGAAATGTGGTTGGTGAAGACTGCAAATATAAAATGCATGTTAGTGTTATTTGGAATGCTGTGTCATTCGTTCAATTGGGTCCCCTCCCGTGTTCCGAACTTGCATGCGGCATGTAATCCAGTGTTACTACATATCTCTGTTTCCACATCAGCTAGTCTTTTTAACTAGAGGCAGGATATGATTTATGTGCGCATACCTTGATATACCTACTCTAAAGCGTTACTTGGAACTGGAAACAAACAAGTGAACTGGGTCAGTATGATCATGACCATCATGACCATCAACTACAGACCAGTATCTCTTGATCATTTCAGGCACACCACAATCCCCATTCCCACAAAGGGCGAGACGTAGCCCAGTGGTAACGCGCTCCGTTGATCGGTTTGAGATCGATCCCCGTTGGTGGGCCCATTGGGCTATTTCTCGTTCCAGCCAGTGCACTACGACTGGTATATCAAAGGCCGTTGTATGTGCTATCCTGTCTGTGGGATGGTGCATATAAAAGATCCCTTGCTGCTAATCGAAAAGAGTAGCCCATGAAGTGGCGACAGCGGGTTTCTTCTCTCAATATCTGTGTGGTCCTTAACCATATACCTGACGCCATATAACCGTAAATAAAATGTGCTGAGTGTGTCGTTAAATAAAACATTTCTTTCCTTTCTTCCATTTCCACAAATGTATGTTGATCAGTACACGTTCCGCAATTTTTAATTATCTTTACCATGTTACTTACAAAATTCAGGCCTTGAGAAACAGAAACGTTATGTCCAAGTTTGGTCTTTCTAAGCTAGTCGGCCGTGGCATGTGCTATCCTGTCTGTGGGATGGTGCATATAAAAGATCCCTTGCTGCTAATCGAAAACGAGTAGCCCATGAAGTTGCGACAGCGGGTTTCCTCTCTCAATATTTTTGTGGTCCTTAACCATATGTTCGACGCCATATAACCGAAAATATAATGTGTTGAGTGCGTCGTTAAATAAACCATGTCCTTCCTTCTAAGCTAGTCTTGGGTGGCAGTCCTCTTATTGGCGGTGTAAGAGATGTGAAACATCCTGTTATGGATCTTCCAGGGGATTGGCGGTCCTCCTAAGGACGAGCACCTGATAGTGGATCATGGAAGCAATCACGACTTTGTGCAGAGATACGATTTTGATATCGGAATACAGTTTTGTCGTTCAGATTATGTACATTGTACCTTGAACAATAGGATCAGTGACTTATATTATGTTTATATTATTCCAGTTGCCGTCGTCATTGCCTTCTTCGTGTGCTGGGCGCCGTTCCACACCCAGCGACTGATGACCATCTACATACCGGCCGACGCCTGGACGGACCAGCTGCACGTCATTCAGACGTATATCTTCTACATATCAGGTAATTAACACGTAACCACCGGTGCCGGTGGTGCAGAGGTTATGTCATTGGTTTTAAGGCTAGCAGGTGCTGGGATCGCTTCCCGGTACCAACTCCAACCCAGATATAGTTGTAAAGGTGTAAAGTAACTTCACCAACTGCTCTCTGTCTGTCCGTTTGTCTCTTACTCTATCCCTCCCTCCATCTCTCTCTCTCTCTCTCTCTCTCTCTCTCTCTCTCTCTCTCTCTCTCTCTCTCTCTCTCTCTCTCTCTGTGGGGGTGGGGTGGGTGGGGGGTGGATGTGTCGGTGGGGGGGGGTTGTTGAAAAAGGGTATTTTTTTTAGGCAAAACGGGTTGTGTATAAGCCATAACAGTATTATGGAACGTTAAAGTTTGTTTTGTATAACAACGCCACTAGAGCACATTGATTTATTAATCATCAGCTGTTGTATATTAAACATTTGATAAATCAGACATATAGTCTTAGAGGAAACCCACTACCTTTTGCTATCAGCAACAAGAGATCTTTTATGTGTACTTTCCAACAGACAGGACAGCCACTACCACGGTATTTGACATACCAATCGTGGAGCACTGGTTGGGACAAAAACAAACAATCAGACAATAGGTCCAGCGAGGATTCGATCCTTCGACCCAAGCACCTCAAGTAAGAACTCTAGCAACTCAGCTAGATGCCGCTTCTTAACAGTATTTTGGAGACAAAAACAAAATCTACGTTATTCCTTGATTAATGCTGATGGAAAATACTTCGAGAGTTCACGTAACAGTGAACTGACTACTCCTGATGTCTTTGTATATAATGTTTTGTTTGATATTAAATGGTATTAAGAAGTGTGAACTACCGTTAAAATGATGAGACGACTTTTTATGGCGGCGTAGATCAAGGTGACTCAGTCTTACGTGCCTTTTTATAACCACATCCGTAAATATTGGTCTGTGTAGAGTTTGGTAGTTAGTTTTGTAAGATCATGAAGACACATGAATAATTTACCAGACTCGGTGGCGTGATGGTGAAGGCTTTGAGCTTAAGCTTAGTAGGTACTGGGTTCGCATCTATGTACAGGATCTCACCCAGAGTGAGTTTTAACAACCCATTGATTGGGAGGTGTAGATGACTATTCCGATTTCTCTGTCACTATAAACTAGCCATGACCCCATCTATTCCCGTGACCCCATCTATTCCATTTGACATAACTGCGAATGTTTTAAAAGGCATAATTAACATAGACTTCGGAAGATGAGATCGACTTGGGGTTGACGGACGGGATCGGGGTGGTTTGGTGACTATATATTGAATTTTTTTTTTTCAACTGGAGGAGGCATTACCTTTAAAGTTTGTGTACACCCTCACCATTCCCCCATCTCCGTCACACTAATGACTTTTGTATGCATCTTGTTTTCTGCCTTAATAAAAAAATTAAATCTAAAGTAATACAATCTATGGACGAGTCCGATTATTTAATATTTAAATTATGAAATATATCTCGATTGCTTTAATAAACTTTTCTTCTTTTTTTTTAAAATATATTTTTTTAATTTTTGTTTTTTAATTTTCAGGTGTCTTGTACTTCGTAAGCTCAACCGTGAATCCCATACTGTATAACCTTATGTCTAAAAAGTACCGCCAGGCGTTCAAACGGACCCTGTGTCGCTGTGTGAAGGGCACCGCCTACGGACGGGACCTGAGCGTGTTCCGCTCCACCCAGTCGTGCGGGACGACAGTGACTGTGTACACGAACCAGAGACAAAACCAGAGGGACAAGCAGAAGATTTACTGCGACTCGGAGGTGGACACGTCTCTTTTGTGATACTCTTTGTGATTCGGTGCTCAAGATGGCGATTTGAATGTTCCAGACGATTCTATTGAATGTTTTCTTTCTGTGCACTCGTGTTTTCAGTGAATAAGGCAGCACTTTACATATGTGTGAGGGATAGAGGTTTTTAATGATGGCTACAGATTGTAGGATAAAATATAGAACTTCATCCTCTGATCTCTTCACATTATGGTATTCGTGAAAGATAAAGCTGGGAGCAGACTAAAAATTTTGTCTGTCTGGGTTTTGTTTGTGAAGAGTTGTCTTCGAATTGATAAGACTCTGGAAATATCATCAGAAAGGAAAAAATATCGTACCATCATAACTGTACTGTTGGGTGCTTACGGAGATCAAGCATAAATCTGTTGAGATGCTCACAGTTATCAGCCGAGAGAGAGAGAGAGAGAGAGAGAGAGAGAGAGAGAGAGAGAGAGAGAGAGAGAGAGAGAGAGAGAGAGAGAGAGAGAGACAGACAGACAGACAGACAGACAGACAGACAGACAGACATAGATGATGATGATGATGCTGTGATGAGGAGGAGGAGGAGGAGGAGGATGGCAGGAGAAGGATATTCACAGAGACGTCCTCCCACAATTGCCAATCATGAGTCATTAGATACGTACAACAGGCTCAACTCGCGTCGCCTTGAACATTTTAGATCCACTATCGACATATTATGGTTAAGACCGGAGGATGGTTCAGCGGATAACCATGTGCATGTTTGTAAAAGCTGCGATCATTTGGCCTATCCCTCATATTCTATCAACAGTGTCCAAACAACTGCCTGGATTATTTACTTGTATCAAGTTTCTTTGTATTGTTGTCTGCATAGACTGGAGATATGAGCAGCAGATTTAACTAGCACAGCTGAACAACAGAACACACGATTATCACGATTATCGTGACGATGTCTACTGAAGATCCTATAAAACGCAGCTGCTGAAATCAACTTATTTATTAGTCTCGTGTTCACCTGACATGAGTGCCAAAACATTATTTCCATTAATCATTTTGTTCATCGATGAGATTTTTCTTATGGATGTAAAAAAGATCGTTGATTCTATTTACTGTGTTTCAACAAATATAATTCATGTGTTTTCGATATGTATTATGATGTAGAAGCTCAATGTGTGTGTCAAAACAACGGAAAAAGAACAAACATATCTGTTATGTGTATAAGGAACTTGTATAAATATTAATCATGGAACATTCTACGGATTTCACAAATTCAAAGATAATTATGAGAACGGAGTCATTTACAGTTACCATCATGAACCCGTTGGACGAATTTTGTTTATTTATTTATTTATTTATGTATGATTTTATGTTGTGGTGCTGTTGGGTTTGTTTGTTTGTTTGTTTTTGTTAGTTTGTTTTGGGGGGTTGTTATTTCGTGTTTGATTAGTGTGTGTGGTTTTTTTGGTTGGTTGGTTGTTTTGGGGGGGGGGAGGGGTAATTCATGGGGGTGGGGTAGTTGTGGTGTTTTTGTTTGTTTGGGTTTTGTTTTGTGGGTTGGGGTTGGGGTTGGGTTTTTTTTTTTTTTTGGGGGGGGGGGGGGGGGGGGGGTCTGGTGTTTGTGAGGTTTTTTCTTGTTTTGGGGGATACTTAAAAACAGAATGTTAATTTCAAATATTACATTTCGCTTTTTAACTGAACTGACCTATATATCCAGCACTGAATGTTCTTGAGGAACATTTAAATCCATAGTATACTCCATGATCTTAGGTGTTTTTGTCTTTCTGAAATGGCAGCTACTGTATCTTCTATAGGTGATACAACTATTTATGTTCAATTCGTAAAATGCCTGCAAAATATAATACATGCGTTTCATTTAAATATAGTAACTTTTATTGTAGGGCCTTTTATCGTGTTAACAATCTTCCCCAGTTTTGATGTAATGATCCAGCGTTATGACTAATTTAGGTTTTGTTTATAAACGTAATTTAAAAGAAAAACGGGAGATATTTTGTGGATATTCATTGAAGGATGATTTTAGACGTACTGTTCCTAACACAGAAAAAACAAGAAGAAGGACTGTTTATAGCTAATATGGATACGATTTAGTTTTGCTTAAAGCTGTTAACATTTAAATGAATAGCTTTCAATATGCTCCTAGACCTCTACTAAAATTATTATTTTATTTTTTTTTTTTTTTTTTCTAAATTAGGCATCGATATTCTTCAATCTTTGTAACTCTCTATTTTCCGTCCAAGTTAACGACTTGTGCACTGAAGTTGTCATTGCCGTAATCATAAACAGTACTCTGCATTGGATATTAGTTTATTAATAATATTACAGGGCCGTAGCTAGCGGGGGGGGGGGGGGGGGCCAAGAGAGGCAGTTGCTCCACAGAAAACAAAAATCCTGAAAGCATTATAGAAACTTAAAGAAAATTCTATTCTTAACCGTTTAAGGAGTTTTAGACTATTAACTACTCAGTTGCCCCTCACCCCACCCCCCAAACAAAATCCTAGCTACGGCCCTGTATTATGAAATCTGTCGAAAGAATATAGTGTTAAATGTATAAACTAGCAGTAACGCATTTAGAACACGATAGTGAGTTGTTTTGTTTTTTATCCATCTGTAATTTCATGTATTCTTAGTAACTGTGAAAACTGCAATGAAATTAAGTTTTTACAAAACTATATTGCAGGTTATCATTTTGCTGTCATTTGAAACCATTGCATCTACAAGTGCCCTGATCTTTATCGTATACATTGTTGATAGACTGTAAACTATGTAGTTTTGGTTATTCTGGACGCAGTTGAGATTCAGAAATTATATTACAATATACTTATAGAACTGCAAACCAGAGTCGCTGTATATACACATGCATGAATTAACGAGACTATGGTGAGAGATGATATATTCTGTTATTTTATTATTTAATGTGTTAAACGTGGCTCACAAAGCTAACAATATTTATCGTTAAAAAGGTTGTTTGTTGTTATGATTGTCAGCACATTATCTCGTCCGTCCTGTCATTGCAAACAGGAAGCAAGATGGTCACAGACCACAATTATTTACACTATGTATGTTTCTATATATCGTTAGTGAATACAGCACTTTTATTAAATACAGTAGTCCCGTGGATTTTTAATGCACATTTGCCTGCCTGGGGGCAACATACCCTGCAAAGGATAACCCCTGTTGTCCACGTGTTTCTCCCAGGGTATTGGTTTACACAAACCCACTCACTAAACCTGGCCGGAGTAAACCCATTTTACACAAAAGGTATGAGCTGGAATTAACGCAAAAAAGTTTTCAGTGTTAACAAGCTACACATGTGTTCAAACACCATACTCTCCCTTGTCAACTTCTGTCTAATAGTTGCCACTTTAAAGCTGTCTGCCATGAAATAATCACAGTCGGACTACTTGCGCGGATATATTTCCGGATTTTGATGAACCATATGGGAAAATAACTGTGCTCTGTGGCCAGCTACATGGTCGGGTTGATGAGAAATCAATGTGTCTATAGATGTTAGCTGGCTCTCCGCATAAGCACGCCCGTTATTGGCTGTTTGATTTGGTACCATTTGCTTCCTTCTACCACTGCACAGGGCGGACGCAGAATTTATCTATAGAGGGGTGCCTCTTTTTTTCTTCTTTTTTTCTTCTTTTTGAAGGTAATCTAAAGTATTAGAAAGTACACTGACATATGACTGAGTCCTCCAGTGCGTCATTATCCCCGTTGCAATTTAAAGGTGTTGTTTATTTATACAAACTGTTACATTACTTTAAAAATCCGTATGTCTGCCAGCATGCTTTCTTAACTACAGTTAATTGGACTCCCATGGTCTGTGGAAGACCTCGTTGGCAGAGTGGTTAAGGACACGGGCCATGCTAATCGGCGCTGTAGGTTCGAATCCTGCCATTTGACACTTTGTGTTTTTAAATATGTACTACATAAACTCTTTCAGAAACCCAAAGCCGACCAACATTTTAATCCACCCCACTAAAAACATATACTAGTATCCGTCATGTCATTTGACAAACTCTGGACGTTACAGGTCGCCTCAAAGTTCCAAGTGGAGTGTGAAAACTGAACCGTGCTGCCTATAGATTTGTACGGGGGAAAAAAGACATGTTTTATTTAACGACGCACTCAACACATTTTATTTACGGTTATATGGCATCAGACATATGGTTAAGGACCATACAGATATTGAGAGAGGAAACCCGCTGTCACCACTTCATGGGCTACTCTTTCCGATTAGCAGCAAGGGAACTTTTATATGCACCATCCCACAGACAGGGTAGTACATACCACGGCCTTTGATATACCAGTCGTGGTGAGATTTGTACGGATCACTGAGCAGAAGTATATCCAACGAAGTTATAGATACATAAAGTATATATTATGTAAGTTCTTACAATACAACTATAATAGATAGTAATTGTTTCATCAGAATCTGAAACTGACCGAGTTGTTACTTGTTTTCTTCTGTTCATGGCTGACAGTGATGTGAAAGTCATGGATGGTTGGTTATTTGTGTTCTTGCAAATAAAACACTGAGTACTTATGTATGAGTTGCCTTGTTTATTGTTGTCAATCCAGATTTGTTTTGGTAGTGGCCGATTGAAGTATAATATTTTGTACTAAAGGTGTCATATCAGAGTTGCTTAATAGTGGCTACCTGCCAAAATTGTGTATTATTGCTTTGAAATACAAACGCAGAATTGTCAGCTATATGTCCATTAAAAATTACAGCCAAATAATTTAATTTACTATTACAAGAAAAATAAACATTTATTTGAAAATCTTCAGAGGATGACCGATGGAATTATACGCGTTGTGCCAAGTGAATGCTGCCGACGAGTTTGCTGTCTTAGTGCAACTCATCTGTCTATAATAGCCCTTTCTACCTACCGATAATATAGTCTACAGGAATTTTGTCGTACTGAACGCAACTGTTTACACGGCGTCCAAGCACATTGCACTGCCGATATATGCTCGAGTCACTTTAACAAAGATTATTTATGGAATTAACTAGAGCACATTGATTGATCATCTGCTATTGGATGCTAAATATATGGTAATTCTGACATGTGGTCCTAGAGAAAACACCCGCTACAAGGGATCTTTTATCTTTTATATGCATCATCCCACATACAAGATAATACATACCACTGCCTTTGATATACCAGGCTTAGTGCACTGGCTGGAACGAGAAGTAACCCAATGAGTCCACCGACGGGGATCGATTCTGGACTGACCGCAAATTTAGCGAGCGCTTTACCACTGGGTTATACGTTTTCGAAAAAACCGATATACCGGTATATTCCACTCAGTTGGCTTATTAGATATTTGGGGTTCGAAACAAATCCACAATTTTTGTATCAAACGCCGTGGTACTGGCTACTTTTGTGAAAAAATATATATTTAAACATCCCCTACGGTCAATTTCTTTTCCTCTTACAATATATCTTACGTTTTGCAATGGGAACATAACTAGGAAAATTGTTTAACTCCATTTAATATAACTCAGTGACTGTGTTTAAAATATCACACTTGTTTTGGGCCGATGACCTTGTAGTAACCTCGGAAACACAATAGGTCTCCAGCAAAGTCTTAACACACTAGGAGATTATTGTAAACACTGGTACCTCCAAATAACTCTTTACAAATCCAACACCATGATCATCCAAAGAGGTAGACAGGGCAATATTCCTAATTTTACACTAAACTCGGAATAATTAAAAAGCACAACTGAGTATACATATCTTGGATGTATACTGAATTATAAAGGGAACTTCACACCTACCAGACCAGCACTGTATAACAAAGCTTTTAAAGCACTGTTTACGGTCCATAGGTCATTTAATGAATTAACGCTCCACCTGCTGTATATAAGAAACTATTTGACACATTAAAGCCGCACACCCTAGTTCCATCCAGCGAAAATAAATTATAATTTGGTTAATCTACAAACCTGTAACACACTTAGATCACGTTTTTATCAAATGGGGTGAAAAAGCAGGTTTTATATCGATAAATACCATGGGAATCCCCATGTCCCAATTGCTTGAAACAATTTTGAAAGTTAGTATTCTGATGTCACCGGTAGATGTCGCTCGAAGCACAACAATGCCTACGTCACGACAAATTTCACAGACTTGGGGTGCGTTCGTTTCACCTCTCCTGGACATGTTCCAACTGTTTTGTCCTGGTTGTATCCCCTCTCCAGATATCGTAAGACTTAGCAAAATTATTGGTTTTAAGGGTTTGTAACGTTTTGTATTGAGACACTTACTTGTCTGAACTTTATTGTTACTGAAAATGTTCACGAACTGTGAAGAAAAATCTCACAAATGAACCAACAACAAATCGGATGTTGATTGCGCGAACCGTGCACGAGAAAACAAACCGAACCAAAATGATAACGGTCACGTGATATACCAACGTCTGTGACATTGAAATGGAAATATCCCCTCTAAAAATAGATTGGACCTCGCTTGCTTAACGGATTTCTTGTGAAAAAATACAAAAAATGCATTTCGTGGTTTTACAAACATCAGGATTACCAAAAAGCACTTCAGGTGAATGGAAATGTGTATTCTAAATAATAAAATGTAAGTAAAGTGCAATTTTATTTGTGAAAAATGGGGTTTAATAGCGAAAAACAACGCCGTAATGGTTAACAAATAGCCGTAACTAGGGTGTGTCCCTTTAATCAATCCCATATTAATATACGGATGTGAAATTTAGGGGCTGAACAAATAAAAACATTCAATGAAAACATAAATCACTATTATGATTTAATCGACAGTGAACCATATGAAAAATTACATAATAAATTTTGTAAACTTAACTTAAGGGTAAACAAACACTCTTCAAACTGTGCTTGCAAATATGAGTTAGAAATATATCCACTTATATTTGATATTAATTCAGCCATTTAAAATACAAAATTCGCCTCAATGAAGATACAGACAACCCACTTCTTAATGACACTTATCAGTGTAGCAAATTACTACATGCAGTAAACTATCCAACCTAGGATACATATATTCAAAGGCTGCTAGAGCAACAAGGAAGGAAGGGAATATTTTATTTAACGACGCACTCAACACATTTTATTTACGGAAATGTTTTATTTAACGACGTACTCAACACATTTTATTTACGGAAATGTTTTATTTAACGGCGTACTCAACACATTTTATTTACGGTTATATGGCGTCAGACATATGGTTAAGGACCACACAGATATTCAGAGAGGAAACCCGCTGTCGCCACTTCATGGACTACTCTTTTCGATTAGCAGCATGGGATCTTTTATATGCACCATCCCATAGACAGGATAGTACATATCACGACCTTTGTTACACCAGTTGTGGAGCACTGGCTGGAACGCGAAACAGCCCAATGTGTCCAGGGACGGGGACCGATCCTAGACCAACCGCGTATCAAGCGGACTCTTTACCACTGGGCTATGTCCCGCCCCTCTAGAGAAACAAAATATCTCTGTTCCAAGTTCTTTTAACACACACATTGTATATATCCTTAAACATAAACAGTCTACATCATTCAAAAAGTGTCTAACGAACAAAATATATAATTCTCCAAAACTTGAACGATACAATTTATTATACAACTCTGAGAATCGTCTGTATTGCTTAAACACTATCAAAAACCAAAACTAAAGACAAGCTTTAACAAAACTACATATATCTGCACATAACCCGGAAATAGAAAAAGGACGTTCCAAAAATGTTGCTAGAGAATTCAGACTTTGCAAATTATGTGGTAAAGAAATAGAGAGCGAAATCCATTTTATATGAAAAGGTCCCATACTGAAAAATACACACAATAAACTTTTCTCATACATAGAAGTAGAACATAAACATTTCAAATCATTGTGTGATTCTGACAAAGTAAAGGTTACTCTTGAATTTAATCCAAACACAACGCGTATCAAAAAGATTAAAAAAAACTTCTGTAGACCCCTTGCATGGTTTAAAGGAATTGGTGTGTTTCTTGTGCGTCTGTGTGCGTCTCTCTCTCTCTCTCTCTCTCTCTCTCTCTCTCTCTCTCTCTCTCTCTCTCTCTCTCTCTCTCTCTCTCTCTCTCTCTCTCTCTCTCTCTTTGTGTGTATGTGTGTGCGCGTGTGTATGAATGTAAATGTGTGTGTGTGAGCGCGTGAGTGCACGTTTGTATGAATGTAAATATGTGTGTGTGTGTGTGTGTGTGTGTGTGTGTTTATGTGCGCGTGTGCGTGCGTACACATGTGTATGTGTGACAGATGTGTGTATTAAATCTCTGTTGTTTACTATTATTATAACTAGTTCATATGTTTGCTTTCTCGTTCTTTTATTAAAATAGGAATCTTAATCAGTGTACCCATACAATGGTTGCAATGAAGATTGTAGTGTTGTTTGAACCCCCCCCCCTCTCTCTCTCTCTCTCTCTCTCTCTCTCTCTCTCTCTCTCTCTCTCTCTCTCTCTCTCTCTCTCTCTCTCCTCTCTCTCTCTCTCTCTCTCTCTCTCTCTCTCTCTCTCTCTCTCTCTATCTCTGAGTGTGTGTGTGTGAGAGCGAGAGAGAGAGAGAGAGAGAAAGAGAGAGAGAGAGAGAGAAAGAGAGAGAGAGAGAGAGAGAGAGAGAGAGAGAGAGAGAGAGAGAGAGCATGTTAGTCTCTACACTGTGTGCAGCATATGTGCGTGTGTGTACGTAATTATGTGTACGAGATCGCGTATGATTTATAAACAATAGTCTAGCTTCGTTCTACATTTCATTTTCTACTTATCTTGCTATATTTCTCTTTCGTGGACTGTGTGCATATGAAGACATTTTAACTTTTAATATTACTTTCATTCGCCTAGTTCTGTACGGAACTGCCCTCAGCTTGAGAGCGCGTGTAGATATCTGATAGTATTGCCTTTGTTTCATATATTGTTCCATCAAGTTATTATTTACATCCACCTGCCTGGAACGCGTGATATTTTGTCAGTTACCTTGCCTGCGGTAGAAACTCGATAACTCTGTACCTTTAAATGTCCTAAAACATTTTATTTTTCTTCAAAAGTTTTAAAGAGTGAATTAATTTCATATTTTTCATATTTGATTTTGAAAAATTCAGCTGATCGATTAAAATGTCTTTGTACACTAGGGCATTACCTTTTTTAAAATAAAAAAATGCCGGCTGGAGTTTGCAGGGGGTTAAATGGCAGTGGTGACTGCAGTCTTTATTTAACAACATACTTTTTTAATAATATATTAATCGAAAAAACAAAAGGAACTTTTTTTCTTTTTTTTTTTTTTTTTTTTTTTTTTGAAGATGTATTTATTTGTGAATATCTTTTGTGGTGGCATGTTCAAGAGCCCGAACGCTAGTGATCGCTCGCTGATTTTTCTCCTTTTTTATAAACTGACGGGCATTGGTTTTTTAAACACTACGGCGTATTTTATTTTATTTTATTTTATTTATATTAGATCAGTTTTTATTGATAATTGAAAAATTAAAATCAGACATTACTTTCAATTTATTGTTTAGATTATCCATTTCCGTACACCCAAGTGTTTTTAGTCATCCTGGTGTACGTAATACCGCAAACTTCATTTTTAGTACTTCTAAAAACGAACGTACCTATGAGAAATAATGGTTTATGGAAACGAACTTGTGTCTACTTGTAGAGGGTACTTCCCCGTTTCAACACACTTTTTGTTTCACTTTATTGTACTTTTTTTTCAAATGTGCTTCAGGTGTGTAAATTAACCAAACGTATGGTGTCAGTTTCTTGAGCTGAAACTAGTGTCTGCCATTTTAAATGAATGTGATGCGATGGAACACGACGGCACCAGTCGAACTGTTCGAGAGCGCCCTCCCTCCTGAACACGCCGTTAGCTGACATGTTAGAAATTAAACGATGGATTTTTATTACTGTGTTGCGCTGTTTTTTTAGTTTGAAAAGAAAACTACTGAGAACCATAAGCATACGAGACGGAAAAGGGACGGCGGTGGGTGGGTACCCCCCCCCCCCCACCCCACCCCACACACACAGACACACTCAAAACATTTCCAAATTTTCCCACTGTTTTGCCCGAATTTGGGTGAGCAATTGCCCCCCTTTCGGACACGTTAAAACTTACTTTAAAACCGCAAATGGATTTGATTAGCTAATTAAATTTCACGTTGTATGAAGAGTGAATTAGAATTCCGTTTTAATTTCGTAAGTCTGTACATTTGTTCATTTTATTTTGTGACTGGAAGCAACTAATGTCAGTAACGATGGCTAAAAATAGCCCATAAGAAGGATAACAATAACTATTTTTTATCTACATGACTATGAGATACTATTTATAAGATAAAACAATTATGTTTAATGATAACATATACATTTAAACTTTTACATGCACATTTTACGAATTCAAACAAATCGTGATTAAATTTCAATTATTTCAATTGCATACAACGATAGCCGAGATATTTCACGCCTCGTCTGTTTAAGTTATCCCATCTGTAAATTTGTTGTGAACAAATATAATTAGAGTATTTATTTAGACACTCTGCTGGAATTTTTATTGTCTTGGTCACGCCCTTATGTAATTTAGTCCCTGGCTCGCGAGTCACACTTCTAATTCAAAAAGTCGAGTGTTAGTACAAATCAGTCCGCATACGCGCAAGGATATCACTAACCGCTGGGTCGCGGGGTCAAGTGTGGGTAGGCGCAAGCCATCGCTTGTCAAAGTATTCCGGAATACAGCAGTTCCTCTGTGACAGTTCGGTCATTGTCGGGGATGCATACCAGCGTGTTTGATCTGTAGATCTGTCAGCCTAGGCGCGTGTCTGTCCACGCGACAGACACACACAGAGTTTGACGGGTGGTTTATTATAAACATGTTTGCTTAGAAGTGTTTGATATTTAAACCCTTGATGTAGGTCTACCGCTCTCTCTCTTTTCTTTCCTTTCAGTATTACATGCATTTTTATTTATTATTTACTTTTTCTTTTTATTATTCTTTTTTTTTTCTCTTCTTCCCTCTTTTTTTTTCTCATACATTTTAAAATCAGAACATCTGTTATATATTAAAACATGTTAGCAATAGAAACTGGAGGAATGTTCGTTAGTAATATTATAATAATAATAGTTGTGAGATTATTCAGGTAAATTATTTATAGACAATAATTTTATTAATTCATATATTAATCGAAATCTAAAAAAAAAAAAAAGGTTTTCTTACATGAGTCGAGGTGAACAATGCTTATTATGTAGTAGAGACCTAAGTGGTTTGCCGACGATTACGGCTTCATAGTCCTATTGTTTACGTGCAATGTCTTTATTGCTGTACGTTTTAAAACATAAGCTTTATATAAAAATAGCATAATTGTTGGGGGTTTTGTGGAAACAGAACCTATCAGCTGGTCCGAGGACTAATAAGTCGGAGGGTTTCCATTCCAAAATGAACCAATCTGTACCCCCTATCATCTCAAAGTAAGGGGCGGGACGTAGTTCAGTGGTACAGCGCTCGCCTGATGCGCGATCGATCTAGGATCGATTCCCGTCGGTGGGCCCATTGGGCTATTTCTCGTTCCAGCCAATGCTCCACAGCTGGTTTAACAAAGGCCGTCTGTGGGATGGTGATATAAAAGATGCCTTGCTGCTAATCGAAAAGAGTAGCCTATGAAGTGGCGACAGCGGGTTTCCTCTGTCATAGCTGTGTGGTCCTTAACCATATGTCCGATGCCATATAACCGTAAATAAAATGTGTTGAGTGCGTCGTTAAATAAAACATTTCCTTCATTCATTCTTCAAAGTAAATACAATGTACACAGTTAGTTAAAACTTAACAAATCGACAAGTCGAAACGGCCAAAAAGTATATAGGTAGGCTTTGGAAGGACTGAACCGCTTGAAACAGAGTACACCGCCAATATAACACGTACACTCTTATTCTCTAGGTCAATGAAATTCGATACGGTTAATTTTAATAATTTTTATTTGACAAGATTCATTATCCTAATTAAAGTTTGTTTTGTTGAATGACACCACTAAAGCACATTGACGGGGATCGATCCCAAACCGACCGTGCATCAAGCGAGCGCTTTACCACGGGCTACGTCCCGCACCTTATTTTATTTTTTTTACATCTGTGTATGTTGTACTTCATTATACATTTATCTCAGTTAAGTCTGACTCAGTAGCCTAGTAATAAAGCGATCTCTTGTTGCACGGTCGGTCTGTGATCCATCCCTGTTGGTAGGCCATTGATCTATTTCTCGTTGGAAAAAAAAAATGAAACTACATGTAGACTTGTCTCATATTATTGGTAAGAGACGATCTATTTATCCGTTCCTTAACTACTATTCCACCAACTGGAAAGACATCAAAATGGCAGGTAGCTACAGATGTACTTCATCAATCCCCAGAGTATTACCAATGAATCCCAAGGGTACAGGCGACACTCGGTGACATTCGGCGACATTCGGTGACAGGCCGAATTTAAAATCCGGTATGGTACAGAATAACACGTTCTTAAACCCGTTTATCCCACTAATCTTTACCACTGAACACACCACCCCTGGACTCGGGTCACAGGTTTTCCAGAAGTTAGGTCCAGGGAAGACGTGCCTGGTTCGTTTGCGGATAGGGGCACGTTAATAGATTTTCCATTCCATTCCACTGAACTGAATCGTACTTCTTTGTACCAATACACGTCATTTGGTGGTGGTGGTGGTGGGGGGGGGGGGGGGGGGGGTTTACTCATATTCAAATAAAATCCAGGCACGTTGTTCTTGGCACACACGTTATCTATCTGGCTATCAGTACAAGACATTTAATTAATTAATGATCGGCTATTGGATGTCAAACATACGATACATTTGTTTTCCATTAGCAGCAAGGGATCTTTAATATGCACTTCCCCACAGATCCCCTGCGCGTGCTGTAACCTCACCGTGGTGCAGGGGTGTAACATTCTCTTTGAGAATGGCCAATACAGCACAAATTGAAGTTTAGAGTAAAATTCGGTGTCCGTAAAATTCTGTGATATTTGTATTTGTATTTTTGCACAGTTCTTTACACTGTTCTTGTTTAAACCTTGAATTTTTATGTTGATGTTGATCATCACTTTATTTATTTGCATTACCATAGTTTGACACCCAATAGCCGATGTATTTTTCGTGCTGGGGTGTCGTTAAACATTCATTCATTCATGCCCCACAGATAGAATGGCACATAAAACGACATTTGATATACCAGTCGTGGGGCACTGGTTTGGACGGGGGAAAACCTAGTCGGAGAATGGGTCCTTATTAGTTAATGGTTAGTGTGGCAGACGTTAGTGTGGTAGCCGTGAACCTACCCACTGAGCTGAGCGCCCACTATGGGTTAGAACCGGCACTGGGTTGCGAACGCAGGCAAGGCCGTACCCTGATCAAAGTCCAAGGGGGGGGGGGGGGGGGGGGGGGCACTTTTTATAAACAAGTGAAACACTATACAAATTAAACCTTGAGATGTGCATGCTATTTTCTGGAGTGAAAATAGAAGTGAGATTCTCAGACGGGGCAACTGCCGGAGGGTACGGCCCTGACAGGATGTATTACTCTTCAGGCACCGCCACTGGGATGGGGCGGGGCATAGGACCATACCCATCTTTTCTTCTTTCAATATATGTTCGTGCTTATATCCAATTAAGGTTTAAGCACATTGTCCTGGGCACACACTCACCTGAGTTGTTAAAACTCGCTCTTGGTGGGAGCCGGTACCGGGCTGTGAACACAGTACCCACGAGTCTTATGTCCGATGGCTTAACCATGACACCACCGAGGCCGGTAATGCCCCTCCAAATCTCTTCCCTGTTATATTTCTCTGTCGCCCCATAACACGACTCATAGATAGTGTGTCGTTGGCCAACCCCCCACCCCAACCCCAGTGATGGTGCACCTGCTAATATAAAACATTGGACAAGCCAATGGGCACCACACTACAAGTAGCTAAATATAGTTAGTTTCAGGAAATATTTCTTCATTTAAACATAACATTGATAATATAAAATACTTGAAATGCCTTTGCAAATCGTTCTTTGATAATTACAAGTGGGTGCACCTCTGTAGTATACACATATTCCATTTGAAGGTTGTTGCATTCCTAGAAAGTGCTTTACCATAGTAATATTGGCGAAAATTGGGCCCGTGCTTAAAATAATTAAAATCCAGATTCAAGACACCCTTTGTATTATAAAATTTGTACAAATTAGCACGACCAGAAACATCTATGCATATACAAATAAAAACAAGAAAATTAATTTAATATGTAATTTTTGTTGTTGAAAAGGGGTCTATTTGTCGGAAAGACTTTACATTGCCGCAAACTCAGGGCAATCTATTGCTTTAGTAAAACAAATAATAATAATAAATATTTTTTTTTTAAATGGATGTGCTACTGATTCAATATCTGGACTAAATCCTCCGACATTTACTGTTATTTTACACCTATTCCTCAGGTAAACATTTCCCCATTCCGCTCTATTATCTAGGATTCGCCCCTGGGCCCTTCTTACGATTGCTGTTGCCTAATCCGCCGGAGAACGTGGCTTTCATTCATCGATAGTCGATAAAGATCTTTGTTATTACAATTAGGGGGCGCCACCGTCCGCTAATATCCACTACGATTCGTCAGCACGTTTAAACTGAATTCCGTCAACTGTTCACACATTTTTTATGAGTTTAATTGCTGTAATTTGTCAAAACAGCCACGTCTTCTGATAGACAGATTGAAAAGACATACAGTTTAAAGCGTCTGTCTTTTCATACCTTTTTTCTGTGGAGTTAGGTAAGCTTTTAATTAGCTTTTAGTTCTTGCTTTTGTTTTAATTATTTGTGTAATCATTAGTTGGGATGCTAATAAATGTATATATAGTTTGTTGATTTACTGTTTAGTGTTTGTTTCTTTTAAAAATTAAATGAGAAATGAGTTAAGTATAAATAAAAGTGATGTGGACTATGTGGTATTAAACAACAAACTGTAAGATAAATTATATTTTAAAGTTTATTCATAATATTAATTAATATTTAAAATAATTTGTTATTGTTAATGTCATAAAACTAGTTTAAAAAATACATACAAATAAAATATATAACAACAATAATAAATAAACAAAATGAAATTAATAATAATAATAATTATTAATATTATTATTATAATTATAACAATTATAATTAAAATAATGTTTCAACAATAACAAAAGCGGTAGATATATTTATTTGAGATAAAATCGTATTTGTACGCATATTTTTATATGTGATTTCCTTTAAATGTAAAAATGCAATCTCTCTTCCCCATGCAAGTATCTTTTATTAATCCAAATACAACTAGCTCTTGTATTAAAAACCTTGTGAATTTTTGCTTTCAAAAAATATCTTCAATTTCGTACGTTTTTAACACAGACACACGCGCGCGCACACACACACACACACACACACACACACACACACACACACGCACGCACAAACGTTATTTGTATTAGATTTATAATTATAACATTATGTATTAATTAAGAAAGGTGTTTTCAAAATGGCAACTGTATTCAGAAGGCAATTTTAGAACTATGTTTTATTGTTTCTCACTTTTCTACCCGCAGTACCAGTGTAGATAATCTGCAAATTGCATTCCACAGTAGCCCTACGCCGTCTAATTTCATTTTAAAATGCGTTCAACTGAAAGGTAGTTTGTTAATGAGATCTAAAGTAACTTGAATAATAGTGTGCTCGGAAGGAAAACAAAATGTTATGATTGTTTAAACAATAAGAAAGATACTAGCGATTGCAAGTTTTGTCAAGTATTGTTGTGTTTGGGGTTTTTTCATCGTAAATTTTCAGGATATTTTAAGATTAATACAATACAAATTAGATCATGCTGTTTATAAATTAAATCCATAAAATTAATTTGCTCTGAATTTAGCGATATAAACACATACTATTATTCAGTGTATTGTCTTTGGTTTTAATTCATATTAGGTCTACCACTAGTTTGTTTGAAACGGTTTGTCTGAATCGATTATATTTTTATATTATTCCACGAATCCACACAGTTGATAGATGACTCATAATTGTAAACAATTGTTCTATCAATTGAAAAAAGCAAACAAAAATAAAACCTGATATTTAAGAAGTAAACAAGTAAATAACAATAAATAGCTGTTTTAATTTATGGTTATTCCATAATTTGTAAAGAATGTATTTTTAGTTTTATATCACTTTATTTTATTTTATTTTATTGTATTTTATTTTACTTATACAAACAGTTTTTGCATGTAACATTATAGTAAAATAAACAGTTGTTTCATTTGTATACAAACAGATGTTTGGGTGTATTTATATTGTATCTGTGTGCTAATGCGTGCGTGCGTGCGTGCGTGCGTGCGTGCGTGCGTGCAAGTGTTCTGAGCGAACAAAAACTAAATAAATTGTAAAACTACTTATTAATCTTCCATTTTATTCGAAAAATAATATTTATTATATGAATTAGTATTGTTGTTCTTGTATTTGTTGTTACCTTTAATATTATCGCCATCACAATCATCACTGACTGATTTTATTCTACAATATTTCCAGGCGTTTGTTTTACCAGCTAAAAAAAAAGACATGCACCACTACCATCGCGGAGGATTCACAGATACCGTCCGAATCTCATCGCCCACCTGTGAGGACCTGGGAATACCCACAGAGGACGAGGACCTGGTCTTCTCGTTCTGCCGCCAGAGGAAGATCCAGAACCCAGGCCTCCACATCAACGGCCTCCGCTATGAGGTGGACAAGGCCAACCCTTTCTCAAACTTCAGCATGATCCCTCTGCCAGCCCATTTCCTCATAGAGCCTGGTTTGGAACCCGCGTTCATCCGGAAACGGAACGAGCGGGAGCGCGAAAGAGTCCGGTGTGTTAACGACGGGTACGAGAAACTCAAGGACCACCTGCCCATAGAGAATAAAGACCGACGAATCAGCAAGGTGGAGACGCTCAGAACCGCCATCAGATACATCAAACATCTACAGGCGTTGTTGGAGGAGAGTGACATTCACGGAGGACAGATAAGTGAGAACGGTTCCAGTAAGAAACGAAAGTTGGATTCTGTTGAAAAGTCTATTGAACAAACAGGTAAAATGTATGACAGGAAAGAAATACGTTAGAAGCACACACTCAAGAAGAGTGAAGAGAAATACCTTCTCGTGCATTGTCTAACATCCATCGTCTGTGCTTGTGTATCATGATTCTCTAGTTTGTTTTATTGTTTCGTTATTAAAAAAAGTGCTATAGGTGTTTCACTAAACCAGTGAGAAGACAAAACTTTGGTAAAAGGGTACTCAAAATATCTTCCATAAATGAGGGAATATACACGTACATCACTTCCTTCTCTATGAAGGATTCTGTGGGTATCAAGAAACATGGTGAATTGAAACATTTTACACTTTGACACCAGGATGAAAACAAAAGAATGTGTTCAGATTTCTGCTTACAGGTCTTTTTGGCTTTTACTTACTCCATCTACTGTGCAACATTATTTTGTGCTGGAGGTAAATTATATATATATATATATATATATATATATATATATATATATATATATATATATATATATATATATATATAACACATGTAATTCACTGTTGTAGTTTTTAAGTGCACAAAATAACCTCTCTCTCTCTCTCTCTCTCTCTCTCTCTCTCTCTCTCTCTCTCTCTCTCTCTCTCTCTCTCTCTCTCTCTCTCTCTCTCTCTCTCTCTCTCTCTCCATGTAAGTTTAAAATTAGAAAAAAATATACTTTTAAAACAGAACAAGAAAGAGAAAAAAAAACCTTTACACACTGATAAGTGAATAAAACATATTGAGGCCAAATAAAATCATAACTATTCCTGAAGCAGGGCTCACCCTGGATCAAAAATACCTCTAGCCAAAATATTAGCCAAATGGAATTTTTATTAGCAATATTGAAAATGCTTTAGCCAAATTTGTTTTACGCAGTACTGTATCCTTTTCAGCTAATTGTGTACAAACTGGAATAAACTGGAATAAACTTCAGTGAAGTTAATTATCTATAAATGTAATAAACATTAATGACATTAAAGTAAATTTAAAGTCGATCATATCATGGGTCCATTTAAAATAGAACAATATGCGGATGTTGTTGTTTTTTCTTTGGTTTTTTCGGGGGTTTTCGGGAGGGTGGGGAGTTCGGGGTTTTTTTTCGGATTTTGGGGGGGTGGGTGGGGGGTGGGAGGGGGTGATGGTCGTCGTATTTGTTTCCCCATTCAAGCTGAAAACAAATGCAATATATACAATTTACACAGACATTACTGTTGCGTATTAAATTCAGTCTAGGTCAATGGGCACATGGGTTATGTAAATGGGTATGGTCTTTGTATTTGAAAACTGGATTTATATACGTGTACCGGCAGAAACAGATGCAAGAAAGTATGAAGTGTTTACTTTTAAACTATACCGTATGACTTACCCTTTTACCCGCTGGTTTGTTTTTGTGCAATATGTGTAAACATTATACCTTATTTTTCGTTATTAATAAATACATTGTTTTGTTGGATCCTGTTTAGTCTTTTGTTTATTATCATTGCTGTTATTGTTTTGTTATGATTGTTGTAATTTTTTATTAGAAAGTCAAACATTACTACACAGATGCATTTACTTTGACTTCAAGATTGTGCAATACATATACAGAACTTCACATACGTTGTTTTCGCTTCCTATTTATTGCACGAGTTTATTTTGCGCAAGAATATATATCACGAGACCGCGTAGCGGTCGAGTGATATGTTCTTTCGCAAAATAAACGAGTGCAATAAATAGGAAGCGAAAACAACTATGTGAAGTTCTGTATTTATTACATATCTTCTTTTATGTTTTACAAAAACGGTTTTTAATTTAACGTCATAACAACACTTTGTTAAATCTATGATCAAAACTCCTTTCATGAATTCATTTAACGTTAAGAATCATACTCTGCGGCAGCCTTGTGTAATGTTTCAAATAAGTTATAAGTTCCGGTCTAGATTGCACATATGTGCAATACAGAATAAGGCCTTTATCACTATAGTAAGATTGAATAGGTATGTAATAATTTGCAATATATACTCTTCAAGAAAGTAGGGGAACCTGAAATATTAAAACATACGTTTTGACCACAGACATCCTAGTAAAGAACGTTCAGGTCTGTTTGTCAACACACCGAAACACATTCCATAGTTTGCACATGCATCACACAGCTGCCCCGTACACGTGCGTGGGGTGATATTTTTTTTTTTTGACAATTTCCAGGAATGTCGATTAATCACTGTGGAACATTATTTCATTCTGTTGATCATACAGCTGTTATTGTTTTGTTTTTAGTCAGTTTTATTGTTTGAATTTGCTATTTACTGATAAAAAAACCGTCAACTTTCAAATTTCACTTCTGACCCCAATCGTCCTTCAAGATCTTTGGTGGTCATAAAACCTACTGTAATACTGAACTACCGGTTGTAATGTTTGCCCAATTAATTCACTATTATCATATAACCATTCCCCACAGCTAATATACCTTATAATTTTGGCAATTGTAAATTCTTATTAGAGTTCTCCTACTTTTTTTGAAGAGTATATATCGTAATATTTGGTTAAATATCCCATTACATCGCAATATCAAAATTATGGCAATACCCAACTCTAACTAGAAGTGAACATTGGTTCAGTGTCATGTCTTGTCAGGACTAAGAGTGTAGAAGTAATATAACTGAAAATAGTAGCCTTGTATTTAAACCAATAAAAACATAGTTTTAGAATACATGACTTGGGTTATCCGATGTAAAATTATAGATTCATTAAAACAAATCTCTCCATACCCTGAACATTATAAAAAAGGACGCTAACCTATTATGTTTGTTTTAAAAATATTTAATTTTATCATTAATAATTTAATTTGTATTTCTTTTAGTACTAAATGTAGCAAAAGAAAATGCGAGGGAAAATAATACATGGACTGAATACTTACATAGTTTTATTGGAAAGCCAGGCCCGTGGAAACAATATCTAGGGCGGGACACAATCTCTGATGGGAGTCACAACTTCTGGAGGGGGGGGGGGGGGGGGGGGAAAAAAAGCCATATTTTAAATTATATAGAGGAGAACCACAAAAATGTATATTTTGGGGGTGGGTGTGTGTGAGGGGTTGGGACACAGACCAACTCCCGTCCCCGGTTCCTGCGGGCCTGAATGCTCATATATTTACTTAAATTCCATGGTTAGTGGCGACGAATCAATTTCCCTGGCTCCTCAGCCAGCGTCGTTAATGGAGATATTGACACAGACAAACATAATCAATTTCTATTAGAAACTCGAGATACTCGGCCACTTTTTTCGAGGACAGGTGTGCAATCCTCTTCGCTGGTTGAAATTCTCTGTTTGACCACGAAACGTCTGTGGACTACGTCACGCATACGTGTGCTGTGCACACGCCGAACGGTCTCCAAACCGATTTCCACATATCTCGTTTCCGACTGGAGTGGACAGCGATAAACCCCTTGAACCTTGGGCAGCTAATACACGCCTTAAGAATGTAATATGAGAAAATAAAATTGTAATTATTTATGTCACTTGCCATTTTATTTTAGTTTTTGTCCGCGTGTGTTGGATTAAATGTGATATTATGTTTACTGTCGTCAGAATCAATATGTCGATGGACATGTCTCAACTGTAACAATGCATTCAGGAACATTTATCATACATAAATGGACATACATTGTGTCAACTTTAACGATGTATAAATGGACATACATTGTATCAACTTTAATAATGCATTAAATGGACATACGTTGTGTCAACGTTAACAGTGCATTAAATGTTAATACACTGTCAACTTAAACAATGCATAAATATTAATACATTGTCTGAACTTTAACAATGAACTAAATGGACATATACTGCGTCAACTTTAAAAATACATTAAATGTACATTGCGTCAACTTTTAACAGTGCATTAAATGGACATACATCGTGTCAACTTGAACACTGTGTAAATTTGATACACGAAATAATTTACCAATTCAAATGATTCCATAATACAATAATATATTTACTCAAGGAAATTATTACTGATCACTTCAATATATTGCTGTTCCATACAATAAAATTATACACAATACATACCAGTAGTATTATAAATTATGAAATAAGAAGTGAACACTTTAGAGCAACAGTACCGATGTGTATTGTATACAGTATTCTAACAGAACATTATGTACTGGGGTATTATGTTATAATGGAAATGCTACATGCGATGAGTGGTCGTTGGATATCATTTTTGTTAACGTATCTAACTTGCTAAAAGAAGTCTGATACGTTTTAAACGAGTCGTGGAACAAATGATATCTAACGGACACGAATGTAGTATTCTGTTCCTTTCAATAAACATCAGATTTGAAAGAAATTTTAACATATTTTTTTACTAAAACAAATTGTACTTGAATAATTAACTTATACGTTAGAGGTAATAATCGGTTTAGGTAACGTTAACTTAATTTCAGTGGACTACGGTTTTACTTTGAAAGCTAAGTATCTATTATGGAGCAGCCAATATCAGACGTATTATATTTACATCGATTCACAGTATATATGGGATATCGAGTTGTAGCACTACAAATCTTGCTCAATGTTCTTTCCATTGTAAGAATATATGGGTGTTTTAATAATCAGAATATTAATTATATTAATTATTAAGTTATATTCAAATTATTATTATTTTTTATTATTAATTTTATATTCAAAATGTTAATTCGTATGCATCATTAATTTTATAATCATGCTGATGTGTGTAGTACTTCAAAACAGTAACAACTTATTCTATCTCATGTTTTTGTTTACTGATGAATGTTATTTATTTATTTCCATATTTTATGTTTTGAAATGTTTACATAATTTGACATTAATGACCATGACAATAGCCAATTGTCCCCAGTATGGTAAACAATATAAAGACAGGCAGTTGAGATAATCTGCCAAGTGTACACATTTCAACTCAAGTGTGGCATTTAGCTGCATTATATTTGCGTGTTTGTGTTCTGATCATTGACTGGATTCTACCATCAACATGCCACTAATTAGTAGGTTGAAGAGAAAACATTATTACACACTATACTAGTCACACACTGACATGGCTCCATTGTGTTAAACTGCTTCACCTCTCCGTTGTAGCTGGATGAAGATTGCCCAAAGCGTCAACAGACCTCTGCCAAATGAACAGTAACAACCAGCCCTCAAGGCAATTCTACGGTTTTTAGGGGATTTGTTTTTCTTTTTTTTACTATAAAGTATACCAGTTTCTGACAGGGCAAAATGTATGTAACTATATATAGTTAGAAGTATACATGTAGTTGTTTAATCATACAGAATTAAATTTGTTGTAAGCAGTCACCTACCGGAGTGTCACACAGAAGGCTGCTTAAAACGGGTATATTTTTATTTGCCAAATTTGTTTTTAATAATAAGATGGCCTCTGGAGATATGCAATTTTAGCTGGTTAACGTTGTATTGGATGTATTATAGTGTTAAGATGATATTATATTGGATTTACATATTACATATGCGCAATAAAATATCCGCATGGGTGCATAAATATAGATCTATATGGTAGGGTTCCCTGTATTCGTGGAACAACAATATTTACATTTATCCCCAATATTGTAAATAAACAACGGTTAAAATATGTCTTCCAACATCCTACAGATATTTTTAATAGGATGTGTGACACCCATTTACGAATAAAAAATAAAACTATCTGTTAAAATCTGAAGACTACCATGGTTAAAAAAAGATGAAATCCATTCTACTTTGTGAAAAATATTTTATTTAAAAACAAACAGAAAAAAAAAGGTTAATAAAGAAGAGAAAGTTAGCTGAAATCAGACAAAAAGCTGGATGGAAAATTGCATCACAGTTTTAATTGTAGGCCTAAGAGGGTTATGAAAAAACGCTCCCAATTCTTTAAAGAAGTTGCTGGGAGACACAAACAAAGATGTAGATGGAACCAAATATCATTATTTAAGAACTTACTGTTTTTAAGTTGTGTCAAGGTATTCCGTTCACCTTATTGAATTGAATCACGAAAAATATACCAAACCCAGAAGTGTTTGTTTTCAATTATCCCCATGTAATGAGGCACAATTTCAGACATCAGTTGAGGAATCCATCCTAAATAGAATAAATTAAATGTTTAATCCAGTAAATTTAATATGTGCATGCATATACCCACTGCAAGCTTGCGTATGCCCGCGATAGGCAGTCTGGGGAATAAAATACATTTTAGGTAAGTCACCTATATATACTTGTTTGATGATCAGCACCTGTTTAGGAAATATTTTAAACATAGACGAGTGTTTAAGAATTAAGGTGAAATGTTCATACAGGTGGCCAGATGTTGAAAACATTACGACGGGTCAGTGCTTCCGAACACTAGGCCCTATGTAGAGACCAGGCGGATTATAATAATTTCAATTACAGTTCTCAGACGGCGAGTTCAATTACAAATGACAGTTTTCTCCCTACAAAATTAAGTTGCGTTATACGGAGTAAATCTATTTCATTATTTTATTAATTAATTCATTCATTCATTCATTAATTCATTTATTCATTCATTCATTTATTATTGTTATTTATTTATTAAATTTATTTTTTTATTTTATCATTTATTTATTTTTAAGAGACGAAATTAATTAAAGTGTTGGCACCAAAGAGTAAAGAGGTACCGTCACAATAGTTAGATCTAACAAAAACCTATGGTGTAATGAAAAATATTTATGGTGATTTAGTCGAAAAAGCGCACACGATGATTCAAAATCCAGTGCAACCTACACAACAACAAACAAACAAACAAAAAAGGAAGAAGAAAAAGTTTGAAATCCAGTGCGCAATGCTCGCCGTTTAGAATGATGGCTGAGATGCTTCACATGAATAAGGAATCAGTTCGTAAGATTTTGATTGAAGATTTGGCCATAAGGAAGGTGCGTGCGAAGAGAATATTCTCACAGTTCTCACTGATCAAAAACAGAAAAAGAGGCTAAATTTGCATATTTTTTAAAACGAATTGGAAAAGAACCAAACATTCTGAATACATCTCCCTCCCATTACCAGTTCTTGTCAAATGTGATATTTTTGTTATTCCCAAACTAAAAAGTTCCATGCATGGATCTAATTTTGATGACGTGGTTGAAATGAAAAGATGGACGAAAGACCATCTAGATAACGTTCTAGAAAATGACTTCCAGGAAAGTTTTGAACCATAGAAGAAGATACTGTTAAAGCCCACGGGAGTTATTCTGAAGGAAATAATCTTTGAATTCTTGAATTTTTTATTAATTTTTCTATAATAAATAAATTTCTGACAGTCTCGGTTTTTGTTTGTCGGTTTGTTTGTAGCTTTTTGTTTTGTTGTTGTTGTTTTTTGCAACACCTCGTATGAATTCATAAAAAAAGATGACATATTTTATCAACCTTTATTCTGTTACATTATTTAGGTTAAGAATAATAGATATGATAACACTATTTTTTTGTGTGTTCCCAGCTTAAATCTTTAGACTGCCGTGTAACAGTTAAAACAAGGCATTACTTCATTCATCTGTACAGTAAATTATCAAAACAGTTTATATTTCGTTACAGGCAGTAAGTAAACCATAACGACCTTATCTGCGTAAAGTAAGTTACCATTTCATAACGTGCTGTTTGTTAACGCATGACTGCTAACTTCTGTTCTCTAACTATGTGGTCAAACCGTTTCCTCTGGCTTAATGCTAATACTGTTATGGAGGTCTAGACATAATATCCGAGGAATGCTGGATTTAAATAACTATATCAAGGCTTACCTTTTAATGTACGACAAGCATGGAGGAATTAATATTATTGTTGTTTTAATGTTCTATTCAGGAATACGGGTGTTATTATTCTTACAGTAATGTTGCGCAATGGGTGTAATTTTGTTTATGATAATATTATTAAACCCCAAAAGCTTCTTAATGAACAAGGAGAGTTAGGTTTTTCTTTTAATGACAATACTAGAGCACAATGGCCAATTAATTATCGGCCGCTGGATGTAAAACATTTGATGATTTTGATACATATTTTTGAAAAAAGCACATAATTTTTTTCATTAGCAGCAAAGGATGTTTCATATGCAGTTTCCCCATAGATAGAACAGCATATACCATAACATTTAATATGTCAGCCGTAGGGTGTTGGTTGAGACAGGTTGGAGGGGGGGGGAGGAGGAGGGATTCAATGGATCCAGCGAATGATTCGATCCTGACTCGAAGCATACCAGCCGAGCGAACAAATATGTTTTGTTCAACAAAATCATTAATCCAACTACCTTAGTATTTAAAACTAAAACTTACTCTGCATTAATGATCGAAACTTGAAAGAAAACACAATGAACTTTTATTAACGGATATTGTCAGTCGACACCCCCCAAAAACAGTTCAATCTACGTCGGTTTTCTGCTGAACACTGTAATTACAACATTCTGATATGTTGTCCTCAGCAAGGTATCTTTTACATGCACTTTACCAAAGATAGGACATTTTCATTTCATTTCCTTTCAACTTATTTCCGTGCTTATATCCAATTAAGGTTCAAGCACGCTGTCCTGGGCACGCACCGTAGTGAGAGAGACGAGGGTGTAGTGGCCTTACGCCTACCCATTGAGCCTTTAAGAACTCGCTCTGGGTTGGGGCCGGTACCGGGCTACGAACCCTGTACCTACCAGCCTGTAGTCCGACGGTTTAACCACGACACCACCGAGGTTGGTAGATAGGACAGCACATGCCACGACATTTTATTTGATATACCAGTCATGGGTCACTGGTTGGGACGGGAAAAGAACCCAAAGGGTTCGCCGAGGAAGTGGGAGACAGAGCAACAGATATTTTATTTATTCATTTTCCCAGTAAGTCTTGCGCATGTAACCATGTTATAACTTTATCACTGACACTGTTTGGGTTTTTTTTTTTTTTTTTAATTTATGCACAGTGTTATTAAAAAGAAAAAGAAGAGAAGACTTTTAATGATCGTCTGAGAAAATGAGTGCACGGTAACGACGCTATGGTAATGGGTTTGGTCATACGAGACACTGTCCACTCCGCGCACTAATCCTCATTAGCTTCCTCGTTTCACATCAACCGACGGCCAAGCGGATTAAACGCCTCTTTAAAAAGATGGCTAAAGCCAGGATAAAGCCATCAATAACGAATTCCCGTTCAGAAAGGATTAACGCCACGCGTGGACAACCTGCTGTGAAACGGGTTCGCTATAGCGGGCATGCTAGAAAATCGTCTGGATTAACCACAATGGAATAAGATGTTTCATCTTCAGTTTTATTTACTTGCTAAAATGGTAAACCTGTTTTACAAACATGTGATCATGTAACTGGTTGACTTGTTTCTTTATATAACAAATACTCGCCAACCTTTTTTGTTGTTGTAAATAGCTGAACCTCCAATCAATAAGTTCGCGGTCAACTTTCAAAACCGTATATATTATTAACAGTAATAGTAATGAATTATGATCGATTAAAGATCATTGCCTCTCCATAAATGTCATCATATAATTGTAACATGATGAAAGTGCTTCGATTACCGCAGCGCGCGCACGCACACACACACACACAGACAGAGAGAGAGAGAGAGAGAGAGAGAGAGAGAGAGAGAGAGAGAGAGAGAGAGAGAGAGAGAGAGAGAGAGTGTTTTATTTAACGGCGCACTCAACACATTTTATTTACGGTTATATGGCGTCAAACATAAGGTTAAGGACCACACAGGTATTGAGAGAGGAAACCAGCTGTCGCCACTTCATGTGCTACTCTTCTCGATTAGCAGCATGGGATCTTTTAAATGCACCATGCCACATGCTGGAACGAAAAATAGCCCAATGGGTCCACCGACGGGGATCGATCCTAGAGCGACCGCACATCAAGCGAATGCTTTACCACTGGGCTACGTCCAGCCACCCCCCCCCCCCCACACACACACACAGAAAGAGAGAGAGAGACACACACACACACACCAAAAGCAATAACAATAATTCAAATAGATTAAAGATCCATTTCTAAAAATATTACAAAGGATTTAAAATATTCCAGAATGCATCCATTAATGACCATTTACTGTCTCTCCTAAAGATAGAAATATTAGACTAGACAACTTTTTATACAACGTCTTGTTACGCAGTCTTTGTCAAAACAGTATCATAGTGTTACATCGTTTTGAATGACGCTCCAACAAGTGTAGAGAGGGAATATCGTTCTACATAACAAACTACATATAAGTGAAATCGTATATATCATAAGTATACACAATTTTCTTTAAGAATACAAACTGCAGATACAAAAGTTAAAGTATGTTTTGTATAAAGGCGCAGACACCTGGTTTTAACCCGTAAAAAAATGACACCAAGTTTAGTTAATTTACAAACCTACAACTCATTTAGATAAAATTACAATAGAGTGAAAGAAGCGTCTGTGACGTTAAAACAGGAAATATCCTTAAAAATAGACTATAACTCGAATCAATAAACCGCTACTTCTCAGACGCAGGTGCGTTTTTAAGTATATGAAAAAATGCAAGTTTTGATAGTACAAACACCAGGATGACCAGAAACACTTCGGTTCTACGGAAATGGATAATTAAGAATTAAAATGTCATCGTTTGATTTCAGTGATCATAAACGGCTCTAATAGTGAAAAATATGCTGTAGTGTTTAAAAACTAGGGTTCGTCCCTTTAACGACACCATAGAGCACATTGATTTATTAATCATCGGCTATTGGTTACAAATACAAAACCAGCAATGCTCTTTTAGCTATTTTACTGTAACTTCTTGTCAGTAAGTCAATAACACCTATGACCAAATGAAATATAAATATAATATACTGAACTCAACTGAAAATGCACCAGTCAAACAAAACAACATTCAACTTATCTGCATAACTGGATGAATTCTGGAAGGCAATAAATAACCCTTATACTTTACAAAAGTGTTAGGATTGTTGTATATTTTATAGCAACCCCACACATACGATAGCAATAACTACTGCATTTTCAATGGAGTTGAGTATATTATACAATAATGAAAGGTCAGACTATTTATTTTTGTCAGTATGCAGTTGAACATATCAGCACAACATGGAACACAGAAAAAAACAAAACAAGAGATATTAAATTTGTATAACTGAGAACATTGTTTAATGAGCTACCAAATTACCAGACAATATCTGATGACAGCTGATCTAGAGCTGTATGGTTACGGTGTTGCTAGTACGCATCAAACTCCATTGGAATTATCTAATATTTGTAGAGAAATACAAAATGCAGACATCAAAGCACATGATGAAATGTGTGTGTATCAACTGATGCTAGCTTTGTAAAGCTTTAAAGAATGGGAGAAAAAACTGCAGCTATTAAATCTGCTGGTTTGAATTGGTAGCAAGATGTCATTTATATGCACTTTTCCCATAACATGTCCTTTAATGTGGATTACTGGCCAGAATAGGAAAATCCTGAGAATGGAGAGAGAGAGAGAGAGAGAGAGAGAGAGAGAGAGAGAGAGAGAGAGAGAGAGAGAGAGAGAGAGAGGAGAGAGAGAGGGGAGAGAGGGGGGAGCAGAGAGAGGGAGGGAGAGGGGGGGGGGGGGGGGGAGAGAGAGCGAAACACACACAGACAGATAAAATAACACTACAGCTACCAGTGACCTAAACAAATTAAAATAAAAGGCATATCCTAAAAAGCAAGACAAAGCAAAACAGCAACAATTTAGTAAAAATATTTTATTTTGCAATCACATTCCCAGTAGCTTAAGTGCCATAGCTTCATCATCGTAGAGTGATGAACTGACACCAAGTCTCGAGTCCCCTTCATCACTCTCATCCTCAGAGATGTCTTCATCACTGCTCGGTTCAGACTCAGCCACCGACTGTCGCTTCTGTTTCTTAACTGGAGGTCTCCCAGCATCACCATCTTCCTCCTCATCCTCACTTTCCTGTGTCTTCTCAAACTCCTCTCCTGACTCTCCACTGTCAGCCTTTGGGCCATAGATCTTATCTGGGTCTGGGAGGTCATCGAGGAAAGACTTCTCTTCCTCACTGTTAACGTCTAGCACTGCTTCTGGTTCAGCATCTGGACTGGTTCGCTTCCTCTTGGCTCTTCGTTTCTCCTTCTCTTTCAGACGCTTTTCTCTATGAGTCTGCTTGACTCTCTGGTGGAAGAGCTGTTTGTCAATCTTGTCTTCTTCAGCCAATCTTTTCCTTGCTGTTGAGATGTCCAGTCCTCCAACATCATCAGCGTTATCATCAACAACAGTGGCCTGAGGAACTCGATGGGGATCAGTCACGACTTCCCCAGCATCATCGAAAACTACTTTAGTGTTCAGTTTGATTTGTTTCTTCAACAACTTCTTGGCTTCAGATATTTTGGTCACCTTCTTCTTGCTTTTTTTGCTGGTTTTAGGCAAAGTGATCAACTCTTCTTCATGATCGCTTTCCTCCAAATCTGTTCTGCGCTTCACTTTGAACAAGTCCTCATCTTCATCCTCACAGACATCAAACCTGTATGTATCCCCTGTTCTTGACTTAATGTTCTTTGTTTTTTCCAAATCTGCAGTTTCTTCTTCTGAATCACTAGAATTTAGTTTATTCGGTTTCCTAGTCACAATATCAGCTGCATCACTGTCACTATCTAAATTCGGAGCTTCTTTATTTTGTGAAGCCATTTTCATAGGAACACTTTTACTGGAAATCTTATTTTCTTTTTGGTTTTTATTGCTGCTTTTTCTTCTGTCAAGTTCCTCATCAGAGTCTCTGCTAAAATCGCTCTCATCTCGGTCCGATTCCTCATCAGAGGAAGAGTTATCTTCTTTCAAGATCCTATCATCATCTGCATGCTTTCTGACCTGTGAAGGGATTTTCACATTCTTGTCCTGTTTCCGACTAACCCGATTCTTCTCCTGCTGCTCGCTGTAAGCCAGTCGTTCCTGTCTTTTCTTCTCATCACGTTGCAGGAAACGAATTCTAGGTGGTATTGCAAGGCCAAGGGAACTGAAAGACAAATAGAACTAGGTTTCTGAGTAAATGTCTGAATATATCAGTAAACAGGTAATGGAATTATTATCATCAAAGCAAAAAGATCAGGCCACTGACATGATGACAATGAAAAGTAAAGTTGGTTTTGCTTAACAACATCACTAGAGCACATTGATTTATTAATCAGCGGCTATTAGTTGTCAAACATTTCGTAATTTTGACATAGTTTGAGAGAGGAAACCTGCTACATTTTTCCATAAGTAGCAAAGGATCATTTATATCCCCCCATCTCACAGATAGGACAGCACATACCATGACCTTTGATATACATCGTGGTGCACTGGCTGGAACAAGAAATAGCCCAATGGACCCACTAATGGGGACTGATCCCAAACCGACTGCACATCAAGCGAGTGCTTTACTATTGGGCTACGTCCCGCCCCTCAGTTATTGGATATCAAACATTTGGTAATTTTGACATAACTTATCGTTTTAGAGAGGAAACCTGCGACATTTCTCCATTAGTAGTTATGGATCTTTTATATGCATCATCCCACAGACAGGATAGTAAAACCACAGCGTTTGATATAGCAGTTATGGTGCATTGAATGGAACAAGAAATAGCCCAGTGGGCTCACCGACGGGGATCGATCCCAGACCGACCGTGCATCAGGCGAATGCTTTACCACTGAGCTACATCCTGCCCGCTGATGACAATGAGATATCTGATATACATTTCATAATTCAAGTTGTTGCTTCAGAAATGTTCAAACTGAAAACATATAATCATGAACAAAATTAGATCCATGAGATTGCCTGATAAAAACTGTTATGATAAAACTATTGTATGTCAAAAACATACTATTTCTTAATACATTTTAGAGAATAATGCATTTAATGTCTTATTTCACGCATTTAACAAGTTACTTAATACTTAATTGTTTAACTGCAGTTTATTCACCTGGCAAAACTGTCGGTGTCCAATTTCCTGATATCAAAGACATCCTTGCAGCTCATCAGGTACACACCTCGAAGGTAGGAGACAAACGCCTGTGTAATGAAACAACACAAAAAACCCATGTAGTATCATGTAGCATTTAAAAACACATAGTGACACTAGGTGTCATTTGGAAAGGAAGGAAGGAAATGTTGTATTTAACGATGCACTCAACACATTTTATTTAAGGTTATATGGCATCAGACATATGGTTACGGACCACACAGGTAATGAGACAGGAAACCTGCTGTCGCCACTTCATGGGCCACTCTTTTCAATTAGCAGCAAGGGATCTTTCATATGTACCATCCCACAGACAGGATATTACATACCATGGAATTTGCTACACCAGATGTGGAGCACTGGCTGGAACGAGAAATGGCTCACAGAAAGGGGATCGATCACAAACCAACTGCGCTGAGATTACATCATATCCTTTTACCCCTCTTGGAGAGTATTCCATAAAATAACAAAATGACAGCTGGCACAAAATTACATGCTTTTTGCCCTATGCGATCTCAGCAAAGTCGATACAGGTGACATAGTTATCATCTAGTTTGTGGAATCTGTGTCATCGTAATGTTTTTTTCAAGATTTCTGTCTGGACAAAATGTGGGGGAATCTACTGGTAAATAAAGTAGGAGAGTAATTTATCATAGTTGTTAACAATGTGGTTCGGACTTTAGATCCAGCCCCAGACCTACGATAGAATGTGGAACAGCATAACTGTTCAGATGATGACAAGAGAAACAGCAAAATATTGCCCAGCATAGGGTTATTAAAAAACCCCATAAAACCAATGAAGGAAAAATTAAGGTTATCCAGAAGATGACCTATAGATTGTTTAGTTCGAGCACAAAACCAATCCACTTTTACTCACTCTCTGGGCACTCTCCTTGAGGTCACGGTCGGCTGCACACTGAGACTGGAGCTTGGCCTGAATGCTCAGCTGTCTCTTGGGATTCACTCTGTGAACATTAACAAAAACAACCAAGAGTCATCATACAATACAGGTGACATGGTGACATTAAAGTTTTGTTGTTGTTGTTGTTTAAAGACACCACTAGAGCACATTGATTTATTAATCATTGGCTATTGGATGTCAAACATATGGTTATTTTAACATAGTCATAGAGATAAAACCCCTTACATTTTTCCATTTGTAGCAAGAGATCTTTTATATGCACCATCCCACAGACAGGATAGCACATACCATGGCCTTTGATATACCAGTGATGGTGAACTGGCTAGAGTGAGAAATGGGCTACGCCCCGCCCTCCTGGTGACATTAAAGACGAATGGTAATTAAGATTATCAAAAACAACCAATAAATTTAATATGGCATTCAGGTGCTTGACTCCAATTTATAAAACAATATTTACATAACTAATTCTTAAAAAAAAAAAAAAACCCTACTCAAACCAACAACACTCCCCAAAACAACAAAATAAACCACAACAAACTAAAATAATATAAATAATAAATTTTTGCTATAAATATATCATAAACATAATGAAGCACTAACAAGAGTTTTTAATGTTCAATATTTCAAATGAGGAAATAAAATGTGTTTAGCAGGTTTACTTCTTAGCATTAGACTGTTTTTACCAACTTGAAGATAATTACATTTTGTTTGAGGTGATAGCGACACCTTTTCTTTGTTTAGGAGTAAAGAATTTGACTTGCTCTGTTATCTTTTCAACAAACAAAAGTTAGTTTGTGACCGTTTAAACAAGTTTTTTTTTTTTTCACTGCAGTGTAGTATAGATTATCTCCATATATATATATATAAAGATAGCAACTTACTTGATTTTAGTTATTGGAATCTTTTTCTGTTGTAGCTGTTTAACCATCGCGTCTTCTTCTGAAGGTAACAGCACCAGAAGAGACTCACCATCCTTGTGGTATCTACACGACAAATACAAACGTTATATGCAGATATTAAAATATGCCCATAAGAGAGCTATGTCTACGTATACAATACATTTTGCCAAATTATCTATTAAAACTTAAAAAATAGCTAAACCTACCATACTAAAATTATTTCACCAAATTAAAATAAAATTGTTGCCAGTGGTGCTAAAAATTCATAATTCACTAGCCCTGCATAAATACAATTTTGATACATCATTAAACTTGAAGAGAAAACATCTACAAAAGATACATTTTTACCAACAGAGAACACAACATTAAAAAAACGAGAGTGCATAACAAAACAAAATTAAAATTATACTTATTTAAATTTAAGAGTATTTTGTTTGACATCACCACTAGACTACATTAGCTACTGGATGTCACACATTTGGTAATTATGTTATATAATCTTAGAGGAAACCTACCTATTAGCAGCAAGAGATCTTTTACATGCACTTTCCCATAGAAAGGATAGCACACACCACAACCTTTAATAAAGTATTCCTAAGGCACTAGTTGAGATGGTGAAAAAAACTAAATCAGATAATGGATCCAATGCGGGGATTTGATCCTAAGACCAAGCCACCACCGGTCAGAGCTCTATGGACTGAGCTAGATCCTATCCCTTATACATATTTAGGACTGACCAAAGATGGTAAAAAATGCCATGATAGTTAAACTTGTCTATGGAAGCCACCAAACCTGACTAAGTACTAAAGAATTTATATCCAGGAGCTCTTTAAAACAAGCTTGACATAATCTAAATACAGATTATTAGAAACACAAACAATATGGCTTTTTTAAATTTTATGTTTAAAATACAACATATCTCCCTCATCAGATTATCCAATACCATGGCCTCACCACACAAAAATGTTTGATTAAACCATAGCCTAACCACTAGTCATGCATGCTGATACTGCAGACATACCAACCTGGCAGTCTAGCCCACTCTGTGTATATATGTGTTGGCATCTTCTGGACAGTCTAACTACTAGTCATGCATGCTGATACTGCAGACATACCGACCTGGCAGTCCGGCCCACTCTGTGTATATATGTGTTAGCGTCTTCTGGACAGTCTAACTACTAGTCATGCATGCTGATACTGCAGACATACCAACCTGGCAGTCTGGCCCACTCTGTGTATATATGTGTTAGCGTCTTCTGGACAGTCTAACTACTAGTCATGCATGCTGATACTGCAGACATACCAACCTGGCAGTCCGGCCCACTCTGTGTATACATGTGTTGGCATCTTCTGGACAGTCTACCTACTAGTCATGCATGCTGATACTGCAGACATACCAACCTGGCAGTCCGGCCCACTCTGTGTATATATGTGTTAGCGTCTTCTGGACAGTCTAACTACTAGTCATGCATGCTGATACTGCAGACATACCAACCTGGCAGTCCGGCCCACTCTGTGTATATATGTGTTGGCATCTTCTGGACAGTCTAACTACTAGTCATGCATGCTGATACTGCAGACATACCAACCTGGCAGTCCGGCCCACTCTGTGTATATATGTGTTGGCATCTTCTGGACAGTCTAACTACTAGTCATGCATGCTGATACTGCAGACATACCAACCTGGCAGTCCGGCCCACTCTGTGTATATATGTGTTAGCGTCTTCTGGACAGTCTAACTACTAGTCATGCATGCTGATACTGCAGACATACCAACCTGGCAGTCCGGCCCACTCTGTGTATATATGTGTTGGCATCTTCTGGACTGTCTAACTACTAGTCATGCATGCTGATACTGCAGACATACCAACCTGGCAGTCCGGCCCACTCTGTGTATATATGTGTTAGCGTCTTCTGGACAGTCTAAATACTAGTCATGCATGCTGATACTGCAGACATACCAACCTGGCAGTCCGGCCCACTCTGTGTATATATGTGTTGGCATCTTCTGGACAGTCTAGCTGAAGTACCCAGTTCACTTCAGGAAAATCTGCAAAACGTTCAAAGTACAATGAGTTATTTAACATAAATTGTATCTACTGTAACACCTTCTTACTAACAGCTACAAGCATAAGGTGGGAAACATCACATGACCATGTGACTTCCCCAAACAAGAAACATCAACTGAAAACTTGCACTAACAAAAACTAATACTAACAATTTTTGACATTTTCCTTTACCATCTTTATGATTTTTAAGGATTTTTCAGGAGATCATCAACCTACTTTAATAACATAACCCTATCTTGATGCAAAATGTCTGTCTCTTCTTATGTAATATTAAAAGAAAAAATGTGTTAATTATCAACCAGTTATCATTTCCCATGTTTTTTATGACCAAGTTCATAATTCCATGATTTCCATGCCTGGGCCAATATTTTCTAAGCAATCTTATAGCGATGTCATTACCTTACGATGGTTTTACAATTTTGTAGCACTAAGAATGCTTTGAAAGCATGGGTCCAGAACTTCAGTGACCAGGATGAAGTTGATAATAAAATGTAAACTTTTACTTGTAGCATAGTGTCAATATTTACCCAAGCCCCTTGCAGCCACATCGGTTGCAAAGAGAACGACGTGTTGTTTGTTACAGAACTGGTCGTACGCCGCCACCCGTTTGAGTTGATTCATTCCGCCATGCATTGCCAACACTGGAACACCCGGTCTTAGTCTCCTGACGGCTTCACACAGATACTTCACCTGTAATAACCATATACTTTATTCTATGAAATAAAACAAACTAAATACTCATTCTGTACAAAAAGCTTTAAGGTTAGTAAATTGGATCAAAGTATTCAATTTGTATTTGGGTTTTTCAACCAAACAACAAACTGAGAAATAATTAGCTCTCTTTGATTTACGATTTACTAACTAAGGCAAACAATCATATCATGGGATTCTGAACTCTTGGCAGAGATCAAAACTGTAGCTAAAATGGTGCTTATTTACTTTACTCATAAATCAGCAGGGGTTTATAATTTTCAAACTTTTTGTGTGTGCGCTGCAATGACATCACAGACTGACCCTTTTGTGATGTCAGGGGCAGGACCTAGCACAGTGGTACAGTGCTCGCTTGATGCACGGTTGGTCTGGAATTGATCCCCGTCAGTGGGCCCATTGGGCTATTTCTCGTTCCAGCCAGTGCACCATGACTGGTATTTCAAAGGCCGTGGTATGTGCTATCCTGTCTGTGGGATGGTGCATACAAAAAATCCCTTGCTGCTAATCGAAAAGAGTGGCCCATGAAGTGGCGACAGTGGGTTTCCTCTCTCAATATCTGTGTGGACCGTAACCATATGTCCGACGCCATATATCCGTAAATAAAATGTGTTGAGTGCGTTGTTAAATTAAACATTTCCTTCTTTTCCTTCCTTTTGTGATGTCATATTAATCAGCATGTAGAAATATTCACCCGAATCGGTGCATGTCAGGGCAAGCAGAAACATTTGACATATCATCAATTTAATCTTCAAAAATGTCAAAAACCCAGTTATTTACTAATAACAATTGCAAAAAAATTATTTCTTACATACCCGTTGGTGAGAACACTATGTGTTATTTATGATTACACATACTTGTTAAAACATATACGTGTGTTAACAATTTCAAGACATACGACTGGCTACTCCTAGGTGATGACCAAGTCACCAATGCCATACATCTAATAAAAACCCAGCGCGATGAAAATCGATTAAACTGCGACGTATAGTTAACCTGACAATCATATGTCTGTGACGTATAAGTCAGCTACAAGTGCAACGGCTGTAAATAACTTTTGGTCGAAAAAGATGTTAAAATTTGCTTAAAACCTGGTTTTTGAGGATATGTAAGAAATAAAATAATACATTCGTGACCGTTAAGATACCATTTATCTCACAACTCGTTGTTTAAAAATGTATCAAACTGGCTTTCGCTCATTAGATACATTTTAAAACAACCAGTTGTGAGATAAATGGTATATAATGGCCACTCATGTATTATTCTCTATTTGTCAAATTAAAATAAAAGTCCTAAAAGGTCATAATAGTTTCTATTGATACTACAGAAGTAGGATAAAAGTCAAATTCACAACTGATATAAAATTCCTAACAAAATCCCAGCTACAATAAAAGTTAACTAAACACTTGCCTCTTTGCAGCAGGCCATGAAGACCAGAATCTTTGTCTTGAGATGGTTTTTGATAAAAGACCACAGCAAATTCAGTTTGTCGTGAAGATCACAAACAACATAGCTCTGAATATAGTGAAAACCAAAACATTTAATTACACAAATACATTCATAATGAAGTTGCTTAATTAATGTCTTATTCATAGTGCATAACCTCACTGAGATAATTGGGAAATTATCATTCTTGTGGTGCCAAAAACAGAGATTGTATATTCATTACCCAGTATATTTTATGCTAAAATATTATATATACTGATGGAAAGAAATAAGGGAACTCATCAAATTGTAGACCAAATTGAATTCACTACTAGCGTAGTAATGTCTATATTTCATACCAAGTTGTAATGTGGGATTAAATGTCTGAAACGTTGACTGTGCTGCCAGTCAGACAATATGCTATGCTATGCTATGTTCCCAGTCAGACAATATGAAATGATTTTTGATGCAGTCATTATTTCTTGCTGCTGTCTGTGTGATCCTTTATTTCTTTCCATCAGTATATAATATATAATACAGGCAAGAATTTTAATCTTTTATATCTGTATTAGTCAGCATTAAAATGAAATACCTGGGGTATAAATAAATATGTACAAATCTTAAGCTTAATCAACCCAATGTACAAGTACTGATGACTATAACATACATGTACCTAGTATGTACCTAGTATGTTAACCTTATTAAATGTAATAAACTTTATAGTACATTATTTACATTTCAACATTTTGTAATCTTTATCACCTGCCCATAAAATATGACAGCAATCAAATGTGCATATAGAAATTCCCATTTCTTTATTTGAGCAATAGTCGAATGATGTTAGGAGAATACCTGGTGTGGCATTTCCACAAACAGGATTTAACCAACTCACTTGCTCAAGTTTGGCAGGTGTGCTGTGCTTGGCATGTTCATGCACCGACACATACATGGGATCTTTGAGACTGAGGCGTGCTAAGTCTTTCACTGACCTTAAACAAAGAATGGACGTAAATTAATTCATCAAGAAATTGTTTTTGTACCATTAATACAATCAGTAATTTGTGTCACTAAGTCTATCTACATCTAATTTGTTACATTAAATTTTACATCTTATTTGTCACAGCTAAATAATGTGTAATACGATGCAGGAATCAAATGCGAAGAGATGAGCCTGTTACTTGTTAACAAAATCAGGTACAAATATTTGGGGGGAAGGGGGTCACACACCTCACCCCAGGTCATGACCAAAGAAAATGTGTTTCCCACTTATTTTAAAGAGCATTCTTCACTAACATAGAACTTCCATTAAGATGCTGCACGTAGACCATACCCTGCAACATTCCTGGATCTGTGCCTGAACATTTAACAAATATTAAAACTCACTTTGTCTGTGTGGCCGAGAAGAGTAACGTCTGTCTCTCAATGGGAAGATTCTCTATTATAGCATTCATTGTCTGAGCAAAACCCATGTCGAGGATCCGATCTGCCTCGTCTAACACTGAAACACCAGACATTTATACATAAATGGAGTTTACTGTAAAAGAGTGATAGCACCAGAATTTGCATAGATTTATTTCTAAATTTAGCTGTTAAAAGAGGGTCCATCACAATTAACAGAGATTTGGTAGAACATTTTAATTTTTAAATTTAAGGATCACTCACCTTCTACTGTGTATGCCAGCAGTTTATAAAATGTTCAACCACACACACTCTCTCTCTCTCTCCCTCCCTCTCCCTCCCTCTCCCTGCCCCCCTCTCTCTCTCTGTTTCTCTCTCTGTTTCTCTCTGTCTCTCTCTCTCTCTGTCTCTCTCTCATTTATGTGTGAATGTAGAGGATTGTGCTGTAAAATGAAACTGAATCTATTTCAGTTTAATTACAGTGACAACTATCAAGAACTACTGATACTGATAGCAGAAACCGACCATTTTATTATTTCTGTACTGATGAGACTACTGCTGACAACTGAAAATTTAATTTTGCTTTGCTTAACAACACACCCAGAGCACATTGATTTATTAATAATTGGCTATTGGTTATCAATCATTTGGTAATTTTGAAATGGTCTTCATAGGAAATCTGTAACAGTGTTTCATTAGCAGTAAGATATCTTTTATATGTACTTCCCACAGACATGACAACAAATACCACTACATATAATCATGTGGCACTGGTAGCAATGAGAAAAAACCCAACTGGTCCACTGAGGGTCTCCAACCCTATGACCCACACACCTCAGGTGAGTGATTTATTAACCAAGATAAATCCTGCCTCTGTTGACAGTTGAACGCAGAAAACTCCATTTAATATTTAACTGTATTAAGTTTATGTACTTTTCTACTTGATGCTACATTATTAAATAGAGAATAACTACAAAGTAGTTAATGACACAGGATATAGGTTTTATCCTGTGAAGATAAGAATGGGACATTCGGCCTGAACAGTATAAAGTTAATATTCTACATCATTAACTGGTTATTATTTTTATTCTGCATCCCATAAACATTAAGGGGAAAAGCTATTATTTCATCTACATTGTATGATGATCTAAAGGTCAAACTAGTGATTTTGTAATGTAGCTATGTTTATGATGTCACATGCGTGATGCCAAAAGTCATAATCTGCTAGTATACATTAATGACTTTGCTTTAATCGGGCATCATAATTGGCCAATAGAAACAGTGCTTGCAGGATAAAAGTCTTATGATGATATTATCACTTTAATCGTAACTGGCTGACCACTACGAACTGACCTACGATCTGCAGCGAGTCTGCCGTGAAGTTGTACGTCTCATCCATGTGCTGCAGCAGTCGGCCGGGAGTACAGATGACGATGTTCGTGTGTGTGATCCGCTCAGCCTCCTCCCTCAGAAACTGTACAATATCCATCAAAGTAGGCAATATTCAAACATAAAACAACAAAGGGATAAATAACAATGGGAAAGGTTGAAATTTACATATATATCTATATATATATATATATATCTAAATCCAGTATGGTACAGGAACATTTTAAATGGATCCTATTTTGATGGGTACCTGCCACAATATGCTACTTTAATATCCTAAAGTACCTGCCACAATATGCTACTTTAATATCCTAAAGTATATATATAAAAATATATAGCTATATAATATTATATTTAAAATGTAGCAGTTACCTATATGTGAAGCATCAAAGTCAAACAGCTATTAACCTAATTGTGGGGGGGGGGGGGGGGGGGGGGGGGGGGAGGTTTACAGAAAATATACTATATTTTTTATTTTTCAAATAAAAAACAAGTTCAATTTTTTATTTTTATTAAATGCAAATGTCTAATTTCTCTCACTTTTCCTCCAATGACAAGTCCAGCAGAAAAGTCATGTAATTTTCCAACTTTCTTCAGAACCTCAAATGTTTGGTATGCTAGTTCACGTGTAGGGGAGATAATCAGAACTCCCATCCCATCCATCTGACTCCACTTGAGTCTGTACAAACATTCCAGTATCTGTGAAGAAAGAGAAATTTGTATTTAAATGAAACATTAATATGTCACATGCAAGTATATGGTTTTGTCTGCAGGCCACCTCCAATTTTTATTTTATAAATGACACTACTAGAGCATATTGATTAATTAATGATTGGCTAATGAATGGCAAATATTTGGTAATTCTGACCTTTTTCAGAGGGAACTGAGGGATCTTTTATATGCACTGTCCAACAGACAGGACAGGACATACCATGTTCTTTGACATGGCTGGGATGGTAAAAAACAAAAACAATCAAAGAATGGGCCCAACAGAAAGGACATGGTTAGGATGGTAAAAAACAAAAACAATCAAAGAATGGGCCCAACAGACAGGACAGCACATACCATGTCCTTTGTACATGTGGCTGGGATGGTCAAACAATAATCAGAGAATGGGTACAACAGACAGGACAGCACATATCATCTCCTTTGACATGTGGTTGGGATGGTAAAAAAACCAATCAGAGAATGGGTCCACCAAGTGGAAAGAACCCTTCAACACAAGCACCACAGGCAAGTGCTCTACTGACTGAGCCAGATCCCACTCCTTCCTTTTGGAACACTGAGCACCTTGCTCTTTTTTCTTTCATTACATTGCCAGATGTATGTATTAGCTGGCCAAGGCATACTGACTAGATTTCTTTAAAGAACCTTAATCTTGTTATATATATTGTTTGGCAAATTAAAAACTGGCATTTAACTACAAGGTTTCTGACAAATATACAATCATAATATTTTATCTGCAAGGTTTCAATTTTTTTTTTTACGTAATGACTACATAATATGCAACAAGAATAACAAATGTACAGGCATGTATTGGCCATATATACATGTGCATCTAGCAGGGCTACCTCTGCTACTTGCCAATTGCCAATTTTAAACACAGCTGGTGAATTTTATTTTAATGTGGCAAAAGAATTTCATGCTATGGTCAACATTTTGTTAAAAATAATGGTGCATTTCTGCAATTTTCGGAGTTGATAATTTGGCGAAATTTTCTATACACACCCAGAGCTAGCCCTGATCTATATACAGAAGATCACATGTGAATGTAAAGGTTTTCACAGTGTCGTACTGAACTTACCGGTATAAGGAAGGCCAAAGTCTTTCCAGATCCTGTCTGTGCTGCTCCCAGTATGTCATGTCCTTGTAGTGCCAGTCCAATAGCCTCTCTTTGTATTTCAGTCGGAACATCATACTTAGCAGACTGCAGGCCTGTCAATTTACAATAAATGAAAGTACATCATACATGTATTAAAATTAACAATCCACAAAATAACGTTAAACTGTGAATAATTACCTGTATTTTGTTGCTAATTAATATGATTATTAACAATGCCACATGCTCTTTTTATATGAATGAAGATGAACGTTCACTATTTAATTAAGTCCACCTACATGTATCAATGCTCTACAAATTTGAGCTTTTATCTGAATAAAGACATGTACATAATATGTTGCTGATTAAACACTGTAGTGCAACATCTTTTTATTTTTAACATTTTATTTTATAATTAATAATGCCATTTTCATGGATAGATTATTTAACCAAGAAGGACAAAAATCACACACAATTACTACTTAAAATTAATGTACACACAAGCACACTCTTTTTTTTTTACCTTCAAGAGTTTTCTTGCACAAAGGAAAGTCTGAAAACTTTTGAACAGTCTTGGAGCTGATCTGAAAGAAGAAAAACAACATTAGTTTTATAAATTTATACATGTACATGCATATAGTTTGATGCCAAGTAATTAGTGTTGAGTCCAGAAATGTCAGTTGTTACCAACATTAATTAATCTTGGACACATGATACAGACCTGTACATTGTAACAGAGAAGGAATTATTTAAAGACAAAATAATCCTCTAATCACGAGGCTGGAGATTCGAACAATATCTGTGGGTACATACTTCAAATTCACACTGCCAGCACTCGAAATTCACGATGACAATCACCAGAAAAGTTGAATTAGATTATACATTGTAGTTTTGTACCAACCTTTTTTTTTTACTAGGTACTGAGGGGCAAAATAAGAGGTCACCCTGTCCAGAGTCAGCTACTACACGGCGATATACGGTCATCAAATTTGAAATGTTCTTACGGTTTTGTTTTATTTGTTTTCTGTTTGTCTTTTTTTTGTTTTTAAACATCAGGTTGTCCTTGCCCATTCCCCCCACCCTTTAATTTTCATCAAGCAAGAACACCGATAATTATAATGCTAAGCAGCTTATTGCTTCAAGTTTACAGTAGAGATTACACAGGAAGACTTGATACAGACATAATACAGAATGGTTATCTTTGGATCTGTTTGGCTTAGAGAACACGACAAGATGATCGTTTCCTTTGATGTAAACTTGTACCAATCAATTTCTTCATAAGTGGTAGGAAGGTAGGAATATATGAAGGTATGTGAAAAAATATAGCAGGATGTGGAATAGTTCATCAAGATAAATGTTGAGGAAGAAGTTTTATTTCAAGCAAAATTAGGCTCAAAATAATTAATACCATCATATTTTCCTTTATTGTGGAGCCAGTAATTACTTCTCAGATCCATTTTAACTTAAATATTGTTCCAAGTTTTATTTCCCACCAATAAAGAGTAGATAAAGATAGCATAACATGTCGTTATCAAGCTTTTAAAACACATTATTGTCGAATTTCTTTCCTGTAATTACTTCAAAGTGAAGATTATAGGCATAAGTATTTCTTGGTCTCCATAAGCTCGAAATTGAATACTGTTACATGATTAGGTTGGGGAAATGTATATGCTATTCGTTATTTTGACAGCAATTTATTTCCAAGCAATTTTGGTCAGAACACCCACTTTTTAACAACGGTCATTTGCATTTCCATGATAAACCTCGGCGTACGCTAGCTCAAGATGACAAGAAGGAAATGTTTTATTTAACAACGCACTCAACACATTTTATTTACGGTTATATGGCATCGGAAATATGGTTAAGAACCACACAGATATTGAGAGAGAAAACCTGCTGTCGCCGCTTCATAGGCTACTCTTTTCGATTAGCAGCAAGGGATCTTTTATATGCACCATCTCACAGAAAGGATAACACATACCACAGCCTTTGACATACCAGTCATGTAGCCCGAGTACTCTGACTGTAAGAGAGCTAGACGGACATTTGGACATAAACACGCTCTCATTACAGTCAGAGACCAACCTATGTCTTTTTTTGGCAATTCCTGACTACCAAACGGTAGGCAACGAGTCCCGCTCTAATACCACAACAATCCTATGTTTGACGTCAAATACCTTTACATCAATAATTTTCGAGTTAAGTGATACAAAAAAAATCCACATATTAATCACTAATACACATACTACAGAAAGAAACCCGACAGCACCCACATTCAGCTACGCTTCGTGACACTCCGTCGCAACAATTACAAAGCTCGGCGATCTATTTCGAGACTGGGCGATTCCGCCTTGTGCAGCAGTTACAGGGGTCATCTCATAAGAGGAGGCAGTACGTAGCACATACTTTTGCCGTATCCTGTCGATAACACCCCAAATGTATCCTTCAAATTCAAAATGGAATCAATAATGTGTAATTGTTTTGGTTTAATGATGTAATGAAATCCAAATTCATCCAAAACGGCATTAGCCAACTCTTCCATGTTGTAACTTCGCTTGATATGAGATGGCCCCTGTAACTGCTGCGCGATCACGTGGTCTACGTCTCGAAATAGATCGCCGAGCTTTGCAATTGTTGCGACGGAGTGTCACGAAGCGTACCTGAATGTGGGTGCTGTCGGGTTTCTTTCTGTAGTAAGTGTATTAGTGATTAATATGTGGATTTTTTTGTATCACTTAACTCGAAAATGATTGATGTAAAGGTATTTGACGTCAAACATAGGATTGTTGTGGTATTAGAGCGGGACTCGTTGCCTACCATTTGGTAGTCAGGAATTGCCAAAAAAAGACATAGGTTGATCTCTGACTGTAATGAGAGCATGTTTATGTCCAAATGTCCGTCTAGCTCTCTTACAGTCAGAGTACTCAGGCTACCAGTCGTGGTGCACTGGTTAGAGCGAGAAATAGCCCAATGGGCCCACTGACGGAGATCGATCCCAGACCAACCGCACATCAAGTGAATGCTTTACCACTGGGCCTGGGCTACATCTCGCCCCATCGGCATCAGCCCATCATCCCATGCTAGCTCAAGGTTCATCTTGATGAACTAGGTGTGGGGGAAAATAGAAACCTAAAGCGTAGTGGAAAAACGCAAAAATGGGTGCAACAAACCGTAAAACGGGGAGGAAAAACCCAAAACACATCTAAAAAGCATGAACAAGAATACTACTCCTGAGCAACAGTCACAACACGTGTTTTGCTGGCCAAAGCCTACTTACAGATTCATATCGACTTTTTAACTCGGATATTTCCGCATCAATAATCGCCGATGACTTAGGTTTCGAATTGTATAACTCTTTTCTTTTGATTTTACCCTTATGACCCTTAAACGAGTCTTTGTGTTTTTTATTCTTGGCAAATTTTGAGTTATGAAATTTCGGATTCATTGTAAAACACGAGTACCGGAAATGATAATAATCGCGTTCTTCAAATATCAAAAATCTCTTCAAGGGAAATAACTCTGAGTTAAAAATACCATTTGGGCTCATTACATATTTATTATTGTCCTTATCCATGCTTATTATTTCCCGAATAGACGTTTTCAAAACGATATATATATATATATATATATATATATATATATATATATATATATATATATAATTTAATACATCCTCACTGCTGTTACTTGTTTGATTAAATATACATGTTGCTAGTTATGGTCCAACGTCTTTTAATCTGGAAATAATATGTGGGTAAAGTAAACCCAATGGTGATAAATATTAATCTCATTATTTAACAGGCTAACTTCTGTGGACTAGATGTAAAACACATTGGCCTCTTATTGGAACATTCATGACTCCATCCATGCATATGTTTCATTTTTTTCATCTTGCTGCCCCATTTTCTTTCTCTCCTTGACTTCAATCTCATTTCTTCCTGATCTTGCAGCTCCTCCTATGTTTTAACTTCTTTCACTAATCCTACCACGTCAGAGAGTGTTCAGTAGTTACTGCTGGCATCGTTAAAAGGCATTTGTAACCACCTACTATACTCCCCTACTACCGGCGATCATAAGACCAGCTTTAGTAATGGCAGACGATGAGGATACCAGATGGGTGCAGGGGAAGTAGACAAGAGACTACACCCGTGGAGGAAGTTGAGACAGGTAGGTGATGGTGTGGACAGCTCAGAAGAGTCGAAGAAAACTGACAGACAGGGTTGAAAGAGATTGAAATTGTCAGAGAAATTGTAAACTTTTTTATATTAAGATAATGAGAATGATAGGCAGAGGGTGATAGATGGGAAAGATAAATGAAAGTGTGAACCAGCTTTGACAGGATTTGAACCACTGTTGTCAGCTTGATTGTCCAGCAGCATATCCACTAGACCACGGAAAAGTAAAGTTTGTTTTATTTAACGATGCCACTAGAGCACATTGATTTTTTATCTTATCATTGGCTATTGGACGTCAAACATATAGTCATTCTGACAGTTTTTTAGAGGAAACCTGCTGTCGCCACATAGGCTACTCTTTTACGACAGGCAGCAAGGGATCTATTATTTGCACTTCCCACAGGCAGGATAGCACAAACCATGGCCTTAGTTGAACCAGTTATGGATCACTGGTTGGTGCAAGTGGTTTACACCTACCCACTCAGGGTTTGGAGTCGGTATCTGGATTAAAAATCCTATGTCTCGACTGGGATCCGAACCCAGTACCTACCAGCCTGTAGACCAATGGCCTAACCATGATGCCACCGAGGCTGGTCACTAGATCACAGAGCTCACTAACTACATATGTATCTGGCTTTTCGGTAGACTGCTCACCAGAGGTGTTAGGTCAGAGGATCGAACCTCCTAAATGGACCCACTCACTGACTGAGTTGTTTTAATATCCCAACCAGTGCCCCACAACTGGTATATCAAAAGCTGTGGTATGTACTATCCTGTCTGTGGAAAAATGCATATACAAGGTTCCTTCCAGCTAATGGAGGTTTCCTCTGAAGACCAAATGTTTGACATCCAATAGCCGATGATCAATAAATCAATGTGCTCTTGACAAAACAAACTTTAAACAAACAAATAAACTTTAATAGACTAATGATTAAGATTGCATATTACTTAGATTTTCTTGCTTAGAATATTACATGTACATGTATGTTCAATGTTTTTGAAACTGGATTTTATATCCCAATAATTCAAAAAGTGGTATTAAGAAATAAAATCAAAAATTATTTTATTAAACAAAGGAACCATAAAAAAAGGAAATGTAATTATATATGCACAAAACTTTAGACAAAAGTTGACAAGTTTAGACAGTTCTTATTCACTGCACACAGGACAAAAGTAATACACAGATCAAACAAAAAAAAAACCTTTTTTCATGATTAGATCACTTTACTTAATTTTCTTCTCATTTGCTTCATACATGGATTGTGTTTCTCAGTTTTAATTAAGTCTGTTTATTTTGCAAAAATAAGCTGGTCCAAAGTTAGATGAAAGTTTTGGCAAGACCAGTTGTCCGTAACGACACTGGTCATAGAATGAGAAAGTCCTGCCAAATGTCTGTCTGAAGTAAGCCAGATCCTCCACTTCAATGTCTATCTGTGTGTTTTCCCAGATCTCTTCGCACGCTGCCTGTATGATGCCATCATTCTGGGCAGGCGACAGGGTGCAGGTGGAATATACAACACTTCCACCAGGTCTGCAGGATAAAATCCCAGATCTGTGGAAAATAATGAGAATTTTTTTATTTATTTAATTTTTTTTATATTTAAATGATTTAAGAGAAGATGATGGAAGAACAGATATGATGAATGAAAGCATGTGTGAATGGATGGATGGATGGTTAGAATGATGGATGGAAGCATGGATGGATGTATGATGGAATGGATGTATGGAAGGATGGATGGATGATGGATGGAAGCATGGATGGATGTATGATGGAATGAATGGATGGATGAATGATGACTAGATGAGTGGGTAGGTGGGTGGATAAATGGATGGATGGATAAATGGATGGATAAATGGATAGATGGATGGATGGATGGATGGTTGGATGGATGGATGGATGGATGGATGGATGGATGGATGGATGGATAGTGGACGACTGGGAGAATGACATTGATTGATTGACTGACTGACTGACTGATTGGCTGAAGGACGAATGGATTGATGGATAGATAGATTATTGGACTGGTGAATGGATGAATGGATAGATTGATTGATGGATGGATGTATGGATGGATGTGTAGATGGAAGGATGGATGGATGGATGGATGGATGGATGGATGAATTGATGGATAGTTGGATGGATGAATGGATGGAATGAATGGGTTGTGAGGATGGTTGAATGGATGGATGGATGGGAGGATGAATGGACTGATACTATATATGGAAGGATGAATTGATGGATACATGCATGTATGGATGGATGTGTTGTAAGGATGGATGAATCGATGAATGGGTGGATGGTGGATAATTGGGTGAATAACTGTATGGGTGGATGGATGGATGGATGGATGGGTAGATGGTGGATATTGTGATGAATGGATGGATGGATGGATGGATGTTGATGGATGGATGGGTGGTTGGATGGATGAATGGATGGATGGAAGGATGGAAGGATGGAAGGATGGATGGATGGATGGATGAACAATGGATGGATGGATTGGTGAATGGATGGATAAACTGATTGATTGTTGAAATAGATGGATGGATAGATTGTTTGTGAGGATGGTTGCAAGATGGACAGATATGGATGGTGGATAATTGTATGAATAGAATAATGAATGGATTGGTGTAAGGATGAATGGAAGGATCTAGAAGACTGGGTGGATGGATAAATGGTTAGATGGATGAAAGGATGGTTTGTGAGGATGAATGGGTCATGAAGATGGATAGATGGATATGTATAGTGGATTATTGGATGGATGGCTGAAAGGCTAGTTTGATTGACTGATTTATTGATTGATTGATGGAAGGCTGGCTGGCTGGCTGGCTGGCTGGCTGGCTGGATGTCATATCATACATGGATGTGTTGTAAGACTGGGTGGTTGGCTGGATAGAAGGGTTGTGAGGATGGATAAATGAATATGGATGGTTGATGACTAGATGGATGGATGGATGGATTATTGGATGGATGGATGGATGGATGGAAGTTGTGAGGTGGATAAATGTATATGTGAGGCTGAAAGGTCATGAGGATAGCCGGGTGCACATGATGTAACAACATTGAATGGTTTTAGCTGACCAGAATTTTTTTTGTTTTGGATGAATTTGTAAAAACAGAACATTGTTTAACAATTGTCAACATATAACACGGCCATATTTACTGCTCTTTATTAAAATAAATCGGTTAAAACTGAAATGACTCTTACACAAGCAAGTCTTTCTGTTTCTTGGTCATCTCCAGGCGCTCGTTTGTTCTAGATGGTTTGAAAAGATTATTATCCTCCTCATTCAGCACATGACGGTCAGTATTGCATGGCACATCAACCAAAACCTGTAACAATACAAAAACATACTGTATAAACAGACTGCAAAAAAAATGTTATAAAGGTTTACCTATTAGCAAAAATATTCTGCTTATGTTTACTTGTAAGTCAGTAAAGGTAGTCCATCCATCCATTCATTCAAGTCCATCCATCCATTGATCCAAAAGTTCATCAATCCATCCATCCAACAGTCCATCATCCATCCATCCATCCTTCCATTTTGCAATACAATAATGATATTGAGTCAAAAAAATTTTTGCTTGTGTGTGAAATACTGTATATCACATACAGTAGATGCATGTATATATATATATATATATATATATATATATATATATATATATATATATATATATATATATATATATATATATATATACATGTACATATATATATATATATATATACATGCATATATATATATATATATATATATACATGTACATATATATATATATATATATATATATATATATATATATATATATATACACACACATAGATCACAATATTCAAAAACACTTCCAAGCATGGTGTTTTATATTGTCTTCCATTAAAAAGTCAAGCCATTATCCTTAAATGAACAGATGAATTTTTGAAAATGAAACTTTTAGCATAAACATTTATTTATTTTTGATGAAGCCAAAATATACACCCTGCCCAAAATATATAGCTGAAATGTCGGCAACCAAAACTGTTCTAATAACTGTACCTTATTATAGTCAGGCTTCCTAAATCGGAATCCATCATCTTGAGAAAGTGTCACATTTCTTTCTGGGCAATACCAACGAAGAATTTCACGGAGTCGTTTTAGTCGAGATCCAGATAAATCATTGCTTGTGATGTTGTCTATAGAAATGTCCAATAAGAAGCAGAACAAAGTTACCATTTAATCATCCATTTTGCCAAAACTGTCGAAGGTCTATTCATTTCTTAACTCAATCTTTAGGATTTCGTTGTGCATATATATTATCCAACCGATGTATTGTATTTTAATTATGGATTGTAGATTTGAGATATGTAAATATGATTGGAAAATGTCTTTCTGTAGTAATATAATTTGGTTTGTGTTTACTTGTAAGTCAGTAAAAGTAGTCCATGGCAATAATATAATTTGCATTTCATTTACAAAAGTATATGGTATTCTGAAAGTAGAAGTATATGATAATCAACAAACCATACCTTCTTTTGTTTGTTTGTTTGTTTTAAACGTAAATGTGCATGTAGTGTAGTGTATTACATGGCATTTCTTTTAAATATTTATGCCACTTTTTAAAAGTATTTTTAAACATTGTGTTATATTTACCTGTGAGCATTGTCTGGAGGATGGCAAGTGTTTTTCCTCCAGGAGCTGCACACAGGTCAAGGACAACATCACCAGGTCGAAGGTTAAGAGCAATAACAGGCAGTATCGAGGCTGCATCAAGAAGGTAATAACCTGAATAGATAAAAAGCTTATATGGAAAACTCAATTACAAATCTGTTTCTTCACTGTTGTATATTGATTAAAATAATAAATACAGTGTAAATGAAAAATATCCATTATATATTTCACACTTGTTTTTAAGTTTTTTGTATATACTATAAAATTCAACCCAATCGGCATTGCTTTGGAGATTGCTGTGACATTTTTAATTCTCCAACATACTTTTTTGCCTTGGACTATATTCAGGTTGTGTTTCAATGGCATGTTTGTTTTGCCATGGACAATTGCAGGGGCTGTGTATCATTATGTAATTTTTGTTTTATTGTACCAGATTCTGTTACTTCATCAAAAATGGTGGTGGGTGGGCATCAAAATGGCACAGAAAAAAAAAAAGGAAAAAGGAGAAAGGAATGGGAAACACAAAGAAAGAAGGTTTAATGACAACTCAGTATATTGTTTAATCAACAACTTTACAAAAATTAGAGATAGTAAACAATGTATAGTGTGATTAACATACAGGATGATGTCACACAGAGGACTCCTGATTAGCAGCAAACCAACAAAGACCAGGGCTCGAACTTAAGAATTTATCTCCCACAGCAATTTAGTAAAGAATTGTCATGGGTGAAACGGCCCACCGATGGCAATTTTGAGCCTGCCTATGGCAAATGTTTTTTAAAAGTAACTTTTGCAGCAAACAAACATGACTGAAAGGTTATTTTGCTGGATGTAGACATATTTCAAATGTTTAATGCTGGCAGATAATATACACTAGGTGTATACATTTTGTCATAGTTGAGGAGCTTTACCAACAGCACTTTTGTGCCATCGGAGATGATCTCTACCTACAGCAATTTATATCTCAACGACGGCAATTGCTGTCGTTAAGTTCGAACCTTGAAAGACCATATACACACCTAACAACCGACAGTCATTTGGTTTTGGTGCTGGAAAATCTGACACATTTCCTTTTGGAAAGGCATACACCATCAGCTGCTCTGGTACCGTAATCTCTTTACGTGAAGTCACTTTCACACCAATGTCTCTGGGCTCAAAGACACTCTGCTTCACTATCTCCTGTGTCTGGAGTTCTTGAGATGAATACACCTTTTCCACTGGCATGAATTCATGCAGGTTTGTGTTGGGATTCAAGTCAAATGGTTCATCGACATCTGGTTGGCTAGAGTAACCTTCATGATGGTCATCTGAAAAACGTCTAGGTGCACTGGGATCGGGGTGAATGTATGCATCGAGATATTCATACTTGTTGCCATGAGATGTTCTTGGTGGCAGTTGGCTTGCACTTCTCAAAATGTTAAATGCCCCAAGTTTCTCCAGCTGTTTACATGAATCTGAAGGTGTAGCCGAATTATTGACTAGAGCACAGTATTTTGGAAGTGAGAGAAGAGAAATACGTATGGACGGCCAAAGGGGTCCAAACACAGGTCTGTAAAATGCATCAAAATGTGCCAAAGCCAATTCTGAAGGTGTTTTTTCTTTAAGGTTCAAGGCCTGTGGAAATAAATAATAAATAAGAGTGTAATAACATGTAATAACATATGTTAATTATACAACACTAATGAACAGGTATATTACAAAATAGAACCTTTGACATTTTAAGAATCATCACATGCTGCCAGTACACCCAGGATAGTGTAATGGTCAACCCGAGACGAAGCTTGCAGAGTCCCAGCATCAAAATTGACACGACTGAAGGTGCTCTTTTAACCTGTTGAAGCCAAATGCCGAGCTTATAAATTAGCTCGTCTTATTGTCAATCGTAACCATGTGGGATAGATGCATGGGGTAGTCTGATCTTGTATATGTAAGGATGAGAGAAATAAAGCTACCAGTAGGTTTATAATGCACCAAAGCATGTCATGCAAAACAAAGAAATAGCTGCAATGTATAAAAACCAAATGGTTACTGATGATATGGCAGGTAACACTAACAGCCTGGTTACATGTTATGTATCTGGTATATTGTAGGGAACACTTCACATGTTATTTCTTCTATTACCCATTAAGTTGTAAGCAGAACCCTATACAACATACATTTATAATTATATCCAACACTAGTTACATGCAAAAGGTGTTCATTAGGATCCTTACTCGCAGGGGGTGGGTGGTTGAGTGGTGCGATGGATTGTAAGATTGATTGTCCATGGTGAATGAATCTTAATCATAACCACTGAACTAGTATATCAAAAGCAATGGTATGTGCTGTCCTGTCTGTGTATAACTACATATGGCCTATTTATACAAATGATCCATGATATTCTGCAAGCACCCACATGGCAGGTGAGTTTGCTCTTTTTCTAGACAGTTTGTCACAATAAACCTGTTCGTAAACAATCAGAGATAAAAATGAGCTGACGTAATGTCTTGATAAACAAATTCCTTTCCCCTCTAGCCCTACTTTCATTTCCTCCCTCAATTGTATCAGGATAGAATCAATTATTTCTCTTTGTTTACTAACATTGGCATATGAAGTGGGGGAGGCATGGGGCATGTCCCTCCACTTTGTAGCAGCTGCAATGCGGTTTTTTTTAAATATTTATACATGCATTTGTGTGTGTGTGTGTGTGTGTGTGCCCTCCCCTTCCCCACACTTTTTGGCACCTTCCTAAGCCCGTGAGTAAGGTTAAAGAACCTGTATTCATGGCTCACAACTATCACCAAGCAGTAAGGGATATCTCTACAGTATCATAATTATGGCCGATAGGTACTGGGTTCACGTCCCGGTGCTCGCTCCCACTAGTTTGACAATTTAACTCGATGGATATGGCCACTACACCGACTTCTTATTAAGCACTAAACCACTGTCCTGGATAGATATCTCATGTAGTTGAGGTGTATGTGTCCTGGACAGGGTACTTAACCGTAATTGGAGAGAAGTACGAAAATAAATATAAATTAAATGAAATGATGAAAAGTCATGTTTCAAATGACAGGGCAGCACATGTCGTGTCATTATGCTTGCTTAAAAATTCGTGTAGTATTACCCATTTCTTTTTGTATCTAAAGCGCCTTATTATCTTGTCAATATGCCTTTGGTACAAAAGAGGACTATTCTTTATTAGTGTCGCTGTTTGCATTGTTGACTTTGAAAATATACAAATCAATGATGAACACGGTCGATCCAATGATTAGTCTCGGTATACACAATACTTAAAATAGTCGAATTTGAGGCTGTGACAACTTTGGTGTAAAGAACTCGTCAACACGTAACGAAAAGAGAAATATGTTGGCTATTTAGTAAATCTGTAATGCTTTTGACATTTTTAAAATTAATAACCAGCTTGCGGAATTTTGGTAAAACATCCGGTTGGATTAATATAAATGAATCAGATTTTTCTTTTGCAAAATAGGATTATTACACAGCCTCTTACGAATATAGACGAAGTACTATGGACTGATAATCTATTAGACCATATAAACGCCCATCAGACATGCGCACTTCGAAGCAATAATTTCCATGGACTGGTTCTAAGACATTGTTTTGACAATGTTAATTTAAAAACACTTTGGGGTCCACGTTATTCAGCCACAGTTGATTGTTAATGTACCAGGCAGGAGATTAAATTTTGACAAGTTGTTGTTATTGAAATAATCTCCTTACTATGGTTCTCGAAGGCTGTTCTCTTTGAAACTGTGTAATCAAGGGTAACAACACACATTTATATTTAAGTTGAATTGGTGTTTATTCTACCCTACGCCTTCAAGAATAAGCAATTTGATAGCGTATTGTTGCACTGACACTGCGACGGTGACACAAGCCTTCATCGTTCGTGACGAGCAGTGGAAATGTTTTTTGTGTTTTTTTGACAGTGTAACAAATGATTTTCGAAACTGTTCGTATGTCACTTTGAATTTATAAATAATAATGATAATTGTCTTTATCACATGATGGTGTATGTAAAATAATCTTTGCTACTATATAGTACTAATCGAAAAAATGTACCAGGTTTCCTCTCTAAATGCTTGATGCATGGTTGGTTTGGGATTGATCCTCATCAGTGAGCTGATTGGGCTATTTTTACCTCCAGCCATGATATGTGCTATCTTGTCTATGGGATGGTGTATATGTAATGAACCGAAATAATAAGGAAATCTGCTATAAACTATAAAAATAAATAACAAACAATACGTTTTACAATGATATATTTATTAAAGCCGCACACCCTAGTTCCATCCAGCGAAAATAAATTATAATTTGGTTAATTTACAAACCTGTAACACACTTAGATCACGTTTTTATCAAATGGAGTGAAAAAACAGGTTTTATATCGATAAATACCATGGGAATCCCCATGTCCCAATTGCTTGAAATAATTTTGAAAGTTAGTATTCTGATGTCACCGGTAGATGTCGCTCGAAGCACAACAATGCCTACGTCACGACAAATTTCACAGAGTGCGCACAGACTTGGGGTGCATTCTTTTCACCTCTCCTGGACATGTTCCAACTGTTCTGTCCTGGTTGTATCCCCTCTCCAGATATCGTAAGACTTAGCAAAATTATTGGTTTTAAGGGTTTGTAACGTTTTGTATTGAGACACTTGTCTGAACTTTATTGTTACTGAAAATGTTCATGAACTGTGAAGAAAAATCTTACAAATGAACAACAAGCAAACGACAACAAATCGAATGTTGATTGCGCGAACCGTGCATGAGATAACAAACCGAACCAAAAATGATAACGGTCACGTGGTATACCAACGTCTGTGACGTTTACACAGGAAGATTCGCTCTAAAAATAGATTGGACCTCGCTTTCTTAACGTTGCTGTTAAGAAATACAAAAAATGCATTTCGTGGTTTTACAAACATCAGGATTACCAGGATTACCAAAAAGCACTTCAGGTGAATGGAAATGTGTATTCTAAATAATCAATCTAATTAAAATTAGCTCCACTATTACATGTGGATCTAACACCAGCCAGTTGGAGCTCATGTCCACCAATCAAAACCTTACTTGCAGAATCCTGCCAGTGATTTAAAAATAATTTGAAAACATACCGAATTATCCTGAGGGTATACGACATGTTTCGTGTGAATTACGAATGCCTTAAAACATGTTTTATTTTATAAAATAAATAATTTGTAGTGTAAAACTGAAGACTGATTTAGTTGGGTTTTTTTATAAATAAATAAATAATTTTTAATGTAAAATTGAAGACTGTTAACCCACCCCGTACGTATTGGTATGGTTCATTGTACTGCAGCCACTAAAATAGACTCACCCGATATTTTTAGAATTTGTATGCTCCCAAGTAACGTTATAAAAGGCGAAGTGTGATTGGTCAATATTTAAATTATTATTTACAGACGAAATGTTACCTGGACATTGGGGACTACGCAGTGTTGTTAGTTTTAAATCACTGGCAGGATTCTGCAAGTAAGGTTTTGATTGGTGGACATGAGCTCCAACTGGCTGTCTTTAGATCCACATGTAATAGTGGAGCTAATTTTAATTAGATTGCTAAATAATAAAATGTAAGTAAAGTACAATTTTATTTGTGAAAAAATGGGTTTAATAGCGAAAAACAATGCCGTAATGGTTAACAACTAGCCGTAACTAGGGCGTGTCCCTTTAAATTTACTAACAGATATTATTGAATTGATCCAAGCTGTTTTAATCTAGTAAAATAAGACCCTTCCCAACATTATCACAATAACTTAAATTACCCTCCAAATTATTATAACTCTTTTATTTACGATCATATTGCTCCCAAATGAAAAGAGACTGGCTTTACAAAACACCCCATTTTATAGCCCAAAACAAACCACAAGAAAAGCATGATCCTCCAAACAGCTTGGATCACACAAGATACAACAAGCACGTGCATTTTCATGAAACATCCAAACTGCCAGTAGAAATAAACATTGTTAGATGTCCTAAAGGCACAATTGCAATAAACAGACTTAGCCTGTCTTATTACATATATATATAAAAGACCCCTTCCTTGCTACTAACAGAAAAATATAGCAGGTTTCCTCTCTAAGACTGTTAAAATTACCAAATGTTGACATCTAATAGCCGATGATAAATAAAATCAATCATTCAATGTGCTCTAGTGGTGTCATTAAACAAAACAAGTTTGTTTTCCTCTCTAAAACTACATCAAAATTACCAAATGTTTGACATCCAATATGATTAATAAATCAGTGTGAACACAAAACAAACAAAAACTTTACCTATGTTAGTGATAAAATTAAATTTTACTTTTGTTAGTGAGCAAATTAAATTGCTCTTATCACCTGACCAGAATTGAAAGGATGAAGCTTATTGGAAAGAATACTTGTACAGCCTAAGCCACTAAAGGAGAGTGATCTCTGGCAATCCCCTCCACACTTGCCTGGAAAGGTTTTGGAGTGGCAGATTGATCGCTTTAATGTACAATACATTTTAATTGAAATTCATTTGATTGCTTAGCACCATTTTAGGAAATTGATATTCAGCTTGCCTTGATTTTGCTACTGGTGAAGACTTGGCTGCTGTGATAGGTTTTTGGATAAATTGCCTTCAGAGGACTATAAGGTTAAGAGTTCCTTCTGTTCCCCCATAACAAATGTTTCTGTTAAAAAAAAAAATTCTATTTTGTATTATAAATATTAGGGTTAGGTTAAAGGGTTAGGATTACGTTTCATTCACGAATGCTAACATAATGTTAATATTTCGGTATCCAATATTATGCAAAATTCAACCCCTGCATTTGCCCGCTGCAATCGGCAATGCCGTGGATTTTTTCATTTTCTGCAGAATTTTCTTTTGCCGTGGTCTATATATATATTTTTTTTTCCTTATTGTAAAAAACAAAATATACTTTGTGAACTGAAAACAGATTAAAAGTAAATATTAAAACAGTAACTGCTCCATTATTACTCGAGTATCTGAATCTGAAATATATGTAAATTCCAAAGTTCAACCAGCAAATGTTTCGCTAACATTTGTGAACTATTTCATGTGACCATGTAACTGGAACATGATTTGATACGCAGTACTCTGTGGCATATTGACCAATCGGAGCTATCAGGGTCACAGATTATTTTTACTCTTGGAATTCTGCATGCACACGCTGGTCTACTTGACAACTTTTTACGCATTGATGATGGTGTCGAAAATTATGGGGTTTTTTTTATTATCTTTATTATCTTTATTATGGCATTCCACGTTTGGAATAAAATCCTTTGTAATGACAGATTTTGTCAACATTGGGGCCGTTCTAGATCAATGACGTAACGCTGTCAGAGCTGTTCGTAACTTGTAGCGGTAGGTCAAATGACGTGTTACAAAATGTTGAGGAAGGGAGACTGGTTGCGTAATTTGTCGCATGAGAGCCAGATCAAAGGATGTAAGTGCATCAAAATTCATTTTTAAAAAGCCGAGATAATGAAGGAAAACTGTTTTTCTTCATCTGTAGTTAAGATGTCGAATTTCTTTTAATGACATTGAAAGCTGAACATATTTACAATTTCTTTGTATATATTTGTGGTATTTATAGCATATTAGGTGTTTTAGTTATTTGCATAAATAGTTGTAGTTACAACAATTATTCTGACTGAATTAAATGCATCACTTACAACCAACAGTATATCAAGTCAATTTGAATATTTATTCTGAAAGAACCATCACTTCTAAAGGGTGTATACTACCAAATCAAATCCCATAGACGACAATAGTAACACATGTGGCTAAAACTCCTACCTGCAACGTATCAACTGACATAAACGCCACGGATATAAATACTACCACCCCTCACACTTAAAGTGAATCAGAAAAAATTGGGGTCAAGCTGCTCGTTTCTGAGATAACGGGTAGCATCTATGACTACCCTAGTTCCACACAAAATTCGAGTACTTTTTTTTACAGGTACCCCATACATGTTTCAAGCACAAGGCTACTTGACACATTGGTACTAGATGAAATAAAATTGCATATTTTTTTTACCCAGATGAAATTATTATTTTTTACAACCAACACACTCACATTTATAACCAATCACAGGACTTGTGGTGTTCACTTCTCTATCAAAAGTTGGGTGCACCTCGAACTTTGACACAGCCGGAAGTTATTTGATTTAGTACTACCTATACTGATAACATACATTTTTCAAAAAGTGTCCAGCTATGTGTCTTTATGACAACCAGGATCTGGTCTATTCTGACATAAACTGACAACCTCACTGAAACTGTTGTTTCTACAGTGCAACCTAATATAATGTACACCTCAAAAAGCATATATATTGCATATAGTTTTGTACAAATGCAATATGTCGTATTGAACAACAAAATATTTTAAAATAAAACTCCTGAAGATATTTACTTTCAGTTGGGGGTGTGTACTCAGGTATATATGTAGAGACAACAAAGATAGTCAGAGTACCTCTACCCCTTTAAAGAATTCCATTAAAACACATGCACTTGATTGACCCCTAGATTATGAAGACCTTAACAGGCACATCAAAGAAATATCAGTATTAAAAAAATACACTGTCTGAGGAAGGAAACACAAACATGACTGTACCTGTATGAAGTAATGACTTAATGTGCTGAATATTAGTGTTGGGATGAAATCCTGTATGCTGGGTGTGGGTGTCTTCAAGTTACCAGGTGTGGGAATTTCAAATCCATCGGCCATGCTGATTTTCATAATGAGCCATCAAAACCATTGGCAGCCACCAATATTCCTGACTATGTTTTATTTATAGTCTACTGTAGTTGGAGGTTTTAATAGTTGTGATATCTGGAATTATCATGCAGCTTTCACACATTTATTTTTGATTAATTACTGAAAAAAACTAATTTTAAATGACAAAATTACCCGAACATCTATTTTTTTGCATTATTTTCTAATCCGGATGAATGCAATATGTATATTAGATGTATTCCTACAATCTGTAATCCAGCATTTTATTTAGCTAGTAACATTAGGTAATACAGCTTTAACAATAAAATAAATTATCAACTTAATCCAAGGCAGATAATCAAATCTGAAAAAATGGTTCTGAATTTAGTATAAACTCAAAATGCTTTTCATGAGAGCTAACTAAGTGATTATTAAGAAGAAGAAAAATGATCTGGAGATCTAAGTATATGTTTAACAACCTTATTGTTATGTACAAATAAGAACAGAAGGCACAATAGTGACAACAAATTTAATTATGTTTTTGGTAAAGGTTTTTTTCAAATTTACTTTAAATTTTGCATAAAACTACAAATTTGTCTAAAATATAACTTAGCACCCTATAAATATGTCAAAATGACAATAAAAATCAACTTCTTTACAAATTTGAGTTTTCAGAATTTCATACATGTATAAAAAATTAACAATGTTAATGGAAACTAAAGACATTAACCCACTATTGGCACATGCTATTTTTAATATAAAAAAAAATTGCTATTAAAATCTTAGTTCAGGTTACCTATATATAATACCATATTTAAGAGCAGTTGTATATGGCAAGTCAAATACCATGTACAAAGAAATTATTGAAATCTTTACAGTATGAATTATAGGCCAAAACCAACTTTTCTTCAGTGCTATAACTTTGATTCAAACTCCATTCTGAGCCATGTACAGAGATTATTGTCAAGGTCAAGGTCATTGTGAACTTGCATGGTCGAGTGATGGCTAATTAATCAGCCAGTATAGTTTAATTAAATAAAATGACAAAATCATAATATTTTTTATTCTGCACTAAATATGTGCTATAGGGTGTATACTACCAAATCAAATCCCATAGACGACAATAGTAACACATGTGGCAAAGAGATGTGGTAAAAAGATATGGTGCCATACCCAAATATTTGTGCAGAATATGTTTTTAAGTTAACTTTTTGACAAAATTAATTAGTTACTGTATGATTTTCTTAATCCTAACCCTAAACGTAACCCATTTTCAATCTGATTATCTCCAGGTTATATTGAGTAAACAGTAACCCCTACAGCTTCTGCTGTGTGTTGGGTGTACTCTTCAGGTTCTGTTGTGTGTTTTGTGCACATTTCTGGTTTTGTTGTGTATTTGGTGGTCTCCCTGGTTTCTGTTATGTGTCCAGTGATCTCTCCAGGTTATATTGCATGTTCAGTGACCTGTCCAGGTTCCGTTGTGTGTCCAGTGATCTCTCCAGGATCTGTTGTGTTCAGTGATCTCTCCAGGTTCTGTTGTGTGTCCAGTGATCTTTCCAGGTTCTGATGTATGTCCAGTGATCTCTCCAGGTTGTATTGTGTGTTCAGTGATCTCTCCAGGTTCTATTGTGTGTTCAGTGATCTCTCCAGGATCTGTCGTGTTCAGTGATCTCTTCAGGTTCTATTGTGTGTTCAGTGATCTCTCCAGGATCTGTCGTGTTCAGTGATCTCTTCAGGTTCTACTGTGTTCAGTGATCTCTCCAGGTTATGTATGATGTGTGTTCAGTGATATCTCCAGACTATGTTTTGTGCAGTGTTCTCTCCGTGTTTTATTGAGTGTTAAGTGATTAATCCTCTGATTTCTGTTGTGTGTGCTAAACAAATTTCTGAGTCTGTTGTGATATGTCATGTTCAAGTTCTCTTGTGTGTGTTACATCATGATCATGGTATGTTCAATTTAATTAAAATTAGCTCCACTATTACATGTAGATCTAACAGCAGCCAGTGGAGCTCATGTCCAGTTGACCTTTCATTTGACCAAACAAAACCTTATTTGCAAAATCATGCCAGTGATTTGAAAAGAATTTGAAAACATTCAGGATTATGCCGAGGGTATACGAAATGATTCAGGTGAATTACAAAGTATGCCGGAAACTAATTTCATTATAAAATTTTATATAAAATTCTTTCAAGATGAAAAAAAAAACGTGATGGTATAGCCATAAAATCTGTTTATACTAGTATACAATCCAGAGTTTATTGCTGCACTTTTCCCCCTTTTTTTCAATGTTGAAATAGACCAACAAGTTCGCCTATTGAATAAATAATGTCGCCCCAATATTTTTAGAATTTGTATGCTCCCGAATAATGCTATAAAAGGCTAATTGTAATTGGTCGATATTTAAATTGTTATTTATAGATGAAATGTCACCTGGACATGGGAGTCCACGCAATGCTGTTAGATCTACTGGTAGACCAGTAGAGCTAATTTTAATCAGATTGATGGTATGTTGTATGTGTGTTCTGTCATGTTCTTCTTCAGGTTCTGTTGTGTGTACTATATGTCACATTTAGGTTCTGTTGTGTGTGCCACGTCATGTTCAGGTTTTGTTGTGAGTTCTCTGTTACATTTAGGTTCTGTTGTGAGTGCTAACCGGCCTTGGTGGCGTCGTGGCAGGCCATTGGTCTACAGGCTGGTAGGTACTGGGTTTGGATCCCAGTCAAGGCATGGGATTTTTAATCCAGATACTGACTCCAAACCCTGAGTGAGTGCTCCGCAAGGCTCAATGGGTAGGTGTAAACCACTTGCACCGACCAGTGATCCATAACTGGTTCAACAAAGGCCATGGTTTGTGCTATCCTGCCTGTGGGAAGCGCAAATAAAAGATCCCTTGCTGCTAATCGGAAGAGTAGCCCATGTAGTGGCGACAGCGGGTTTCCTCTCAAAATCTGTGTGGTCCATAACCATATGTCTGACGCCATATAACTGTAAATAAAATGTGTTGAGTGCGTCGTTAAATAAAACACTTCTTTCTTTTTTCTGTTGTAAGTGCTATGCCATGTTCATGTTCTGTCGCAAGTGACTGGATAAGGGCCGTGGTATGTGCTTCCTGTCTGTGGGGAAGTGCGTATAAAATATACCTTGCTGCATTAGGAAAATGTCGCGGGTTTCCTCTGATGACTACGAGTCAGAATTGCCAAATGTTTGACATCCAATAGCCGATGATTAATTAATCAATGTGCTCTAGTCGTGTCGTTAAACAAAACAAACAAATAAACTGTCGCAAGTGCTATTTCACGTTTCATTTTCTGTGGTGATTATTTTCTCATGTTCAGCTTTTTGCTATGTTATGTTCAGGTCTTGTTGTCATTGATGTGCCAAGTTCTGTTATGTGTTTTATTTAACGATGCACTCAACACATTTTATTTACGGTTATATGGCGTCAGACATATGGTTAAGGACCACACAGATTTTTTTTTTAGAGGAAACCCGCTGTCGCCACATAGGCTACTCTTTTACGACAGGCAGCAAGGGATCTTTTATTTGCACTTCCCACAGGCAGGATAGCACAAACCATGGCCTTTGTTGAACCAGTTATGGATCACTGGTCGGTGCAAGTGGTTTACACCTACCCATTGAGCCTTGCGGAGCACTCACTCAGGGTTTGGAGTCGGTATCTGGATTAAAAATTCCATGCCTCGACTGGGATCCGAACCCAGTACCTACCAGCCTGTAGACCGATGGCCTGCCACGACGCCACTGAGGCCGGTAGTTCTGTTATGTATGCTATGTATCATGTTCAGGTCCTGTTGTGTGAGCTATGTCATGTTCAGCTTGTGTTGTGTGTGCTATGTCATGTTCAGCTTCTGTTGTGCGTGCTATGTTGTGCTAATATTTTGGTGTGTGTGTGTTGTGTCATGTTCACGTTCAACATTCTTTTGCAAATATTCGTTAACTGTAAAGTTAATCAAAATTAATAGATCTTGCTATCGTTTATATTGAGGCCACATTCACTTTATTCGCCTTTTAACCTTAAGTTTGATTACACTGTCTTCTGTTACTGGACTTTGTCCTGGATAACTTACAATTGCATTTGTATGTGCAATATTGTTAATCCAATATGCTTACATGTAGGGCAGTCCTATAGATCTTCAAAGGCAGTTGAAAGATGGAACTTGATTACTGTAACGTACAGTTAAATACATCCAAAATCAGTGTAATTATGCTTGCACTTTGGTCGTATATGCCACAAACAACATTATTATGAATTAAAATTGTATCTACAGATGTACAAATTACATGTTCAAAACTTTGCTTCGATTAAAAAAACTTCAAAATAGATGGTTGTTTTTCAAGAAAATTCACCAAAACATGTTTATTATTATAATTATGGTGCACATCAAATAGCAAACCATGGAAACATTAATGTTACTACAGTTCCTATTTATATATACAGACATGATTCTTGTCTGTTGCCAAATGGTTCTTTGCATGCAGTATCAAATTATTTTCCCATATTAAACCGGGCTCTCACAACGACAAAGGTCGTATTATTTTTAAGATTCAAGCACATAAATATATTGACATAATGTATGTTCTGTTGTACTTCTTATTTGCCGTGGACACTTATTTTCCATGGCATTGTTTTTGCCGTGGTAATTTTCTTAACTGCAGGGGTTGAAATTTATGCAATATTTACCACAAAAGGGGAATGAGTGGACCTCTCTTTTTTTTTTCTTTCTTTTTTAATAAATGCAATCATGACCTAGTAATAGTAGACAAAGAGGCACCATGTGCTGCCTGAAGTTAACAGGTTTTAATCCCAACTTGAAAAAAATAGTTTATAAATTATGTAATTGAAATTAAATCCAACCCATTTGGTTGTTTGTGGTGTGAACTGTGTCTGTCTGTTTCTATCCTTGTCTCTCCCCCTCTGTCTCTCTTTCTTTCTTTCTCTCTCTCTCTCTCTCTCTCTCTCTCTCTCTCTCTCTCTCTCTCTCTCTCTCTCTCTGTCTCTGTCTCTGTCTCTGTCTCTGTCTCTGTCTCTTATTAATCCAGATAACAACTCCAAACCCTGAGTGAGTGTTCCGCAAGGCTCAATGGGTAGGTGTAAACCACTTGCACCGACCAGTGATCCATAACTGGTTCAACAAAGGCCATGGTTTGTGCTATCCTGCCTGTGGGAAGCGCAACTAAAAGATCCTTTGCTGCCTGTCGTAAAAGAGTAGCCTATGTGGCGACAGCGGGTTTTCTCTAAAAAACAGTGTCAGACTGACCATATGTTTGACGTCCAATAGCCGATGATAAGATCAGAAATCAATGTGCTCTAGTGGCGTCGTTAAATAAAACAAACTTTACTCTCTTTTGTAATACTAGTAGATTTTTTTAACTGTTTCAGCATTGTTGCAAGGTTAAAGCACTAGTTAACAGTTACAGCAATGTCTGAGAAGAAGAAAACCTCAGAGGATGATGTTCACCAGTGTCTAGTAAACAAGCAGTCAATTGAAGGGTCATCATATCGGCACATTGCCAATGTCAGTGTTGTGCACCCATCACCATGCCGAAGCAGCGAAGATGAACAGACAACTGCAGATCGAGCTGATGCCGATAGTCTTGACTCTGGTATTGGCCTCATCGACATGGGACAGAGGCAGCCTGGAGTTGGACTTGATTCAGTCAGTTCTGTGTCTTTGTATAACTCACAAGAGAGGCAGCATCCTGCAGGGAAAACTCCCGGTCAGGAGGAATCTCAGCCTCGATCTTGTTCCATGAACAAGACCAACATCCAAGTCCGGCCACTACCCGAAGGAGCACAATCAGAAGATCAGCAACTGTCCAAGTCCAGTCCACAGGCACAGTCCAGGTCCAGTCCACAGGCACAGTCCAGGTCCAGTCCACAGGCACAGTCCTTTCCGCAGTCCAGGTCCAGTCCACAGCCACAAACAGTGATGTCATCCATTTCACATTCCAGCGCACCAGCAAATTTTGCTCAGAAAGATGCCCCTCCGGCCACAGAAAGTGTTGGGATTAAGTCAGGTCTCGAGAAGACCGTCAGTTTAGGTACAGTAGGAATTCAGATTGGGCTGCAGTTGACTGGTACTGTCCAGGAGCATTCTCGTAACACTGATATGACAAATGGATGTCAGACATCAAGTTCTTTGGAAAGTGTGACTACGTAAGTATGACTATTTTAACTTGTTTAATGTGTTTATTTGTAACCAGATAGATGAGACTTCAATCTCTTTGAGGGGCACAACTACACTGAATGCCCATCAATTTAATATGAGTTGACTGAAACTCTGCATGTTTCTACTCAAACTGATTACTTTGAAGTGTGCATTTTCACCCCAATATGTCTTTATGCGGAGTGTGATTATTCACTTTTCTGGGGGGTTTTAAAAACAGAAGTCTGAACTGTGGTAATTCTGACAGGCATTGAAATGTCAAAAACACCCCTTCAAGTTATCAGTAGGTAACATGTTAAAAAGTCAAGAATCGTACTTTGTTCTCCACATGTAGCCCAGTGGTAAAGTGCTCTCTTGATGTGCGGTCGGTTTGGGATTGATCCCCGTCGGTGGGCCCATTGGGCTATTTCTCGTTCCAGCCAGTGCACCACAACTGGTATATCAAAGGCCGTGGTATGTGCTATTCTATCTGTGGGATGGTGCATATAAAGGATCCCGTGCTACTAACAGAAACATGTAGCCGGTTTCATCTCTACGACTGTCAAAATTACCATATGTTTGACATCCAATAGCCGATGATTAATAAATCAATGTGCTCTAGTGGTGTTGTGAAACAGAACAAAAACAAAAAATAATAAAAATTGTTCTCCACAAATATTTGTTTAACAACGACACTACAACCTAAATTTTGTAATCGTGTGTGTTTAAATATAAATTATACTCACACGTAATAGTAAAATGAAAACAGTAATATGAATGAATAACAAAGTATCAGCATACACAGTATTTTCAAAGGGATGATAATGGGAATTATAAACTTAATAATTTGTGATATAACCTACAGACTAATGAGTATAGGTTATAGGCTCATAGTGTATGGTAACTACTTAAATGTATTTTGATGCCTGTTCTGAATAAACCATGCAAATTATTCCACTTTGTAAAGTAATACAGCATTTGATAAACCTGTACGTAGTACATACAGCTGTTCTTTGTAATAGCGTATCAACTAAAACAACAAGAAAACGTGTTGGCGAGTCAGACCTACATTACATATTGTTAATGATTTTCTTTAACAAAAGATCTGATTACTCTACACATAGCTCTTCTGCTGAGGACGCCGACATTCAGGTGGAGTTGCGAAAGTCTTGTAATCGTCATAGGCTGAAACATTCCAACTCTGAGACAGACGCAATCATGGACGCCAGGAGGAGAAGTCAGTCGATGGCAGAGATTAAGGAGCATGCCTACCAGAGACTGCAGGAGGAGCTGGACAAGGCCCAGACAGTAAGAACAAAATAGAAATCTCAAGTCGGCGTCATACATTTAACAAAGTTCACACGTGGTGGTTAGATGCACCTCCCAGTGTGGACCCGTCCTTGTATCACAGTATCAAGGCTTAAAATTCATTCTGTGGATTGGAAAACAATGTTTGGTTCTCAAGTTTTAATCTGGAAGCAAATGTTATAAACTGATAAGCAATTCTAGAAATTAGTCTAGAAATGATCCTTATTATTATTACACATCGTGAAACATCATAAACATCAAAATGGAAGACTTGAGACAGATATGGATAAAATCTTATGATTTATATTGTTGTTCCTGAAGTAGGAATTCTTTGTATATCTGGAATACTATCAAAAATAAGATGGCAAACAAAAGGTGATAGTAAAACTGATTATGAAAAAGCATTTTATTTGAGTGGAATTTACTGTCAATTTCAAGGATAGAGCATACAGGTAAACGTCCATGCATATACACATGTAATTCAGTCATATGTATCTACACAATGTAAAATATATCTCATATTTGTTATTATTTATTTGACAAGGAAGAACATACGTAAAAACAAAAAACAACAATTATTTCCCAGGGTTGAAAATTAGCTAAGGGCGACTAAGAAGTTTACAAAGATTGGGCGACCATCAACTGATTCGAATGTGACAAAAGTACATTGTATATTTTGGTAAAATGTTTGTTTTGATTTTTTTGACAGATTTACTTTTCTTTCGGTATTTATTTTATTAATAGCCTACTTCTGTAGCATTTACAATATCCAACTAAAGCACACACGTGTGACTGCCACTCCCAGATTACTTTATTAAAACACACGCAGTTCTACCTTTAGTCTCTTTGTACTGCACAATATTTTACTTCAGAGACAATGCAAGTTAAGCTGCATACCTTGGCTATTCTAGCATTTTGTCTTCACCCCTGTATTAAAAATGAGATTTAATCTGTATATAATTTAATGTAATTTGTGGGGAAATTTGTTTTTAATTCATAATGGATTTTTTTTCCTTTATTTTTTTTCAGTTGGTATGAGTTTAAAACTTAACATGTTTTTATATGAATTTTAACTTTATTCATTTATTTATTATTGGGGTTTTTTTTTACGCAAACAGACTATATATGGTCAACACATGATTCTTATTTGACAAAGAACATTCTAGTTTTGAATTTGGCTGTGGAGTTAAATTTCATTGTGATAATTGGAATGTGAGAAAGGCCAGTAACTTTTTTCTTCAACTGGCCCTGCTGGCAACCATGGTTTTCATGTTAACTTTCATCCCTGATTTCCCCTGTTCATGGTACTGAATATTTAAAGTGCTACTTTTGTTTTAGTTGTTTGTTTGGAGTTGTTTGTTCTAATTGTCTTTCATGGCATTTTTATTGATTTACTTAATATATAGGATCTGCGACTCAAAGACGAAGAAGTTGGGAAATTGTCGAAGGTTCGTTACCAGATGGAACAAGAACTGGATGATTTGACTGCATCACTGTTTGAGGTAAGCTTTTCATGTTCGTAGGTGCAGGTTTATATTATATACTCTTCAAAAGAAGAAACGCAAAACCACATTGTCGTAACATTTGGAGAATTGATTTAATTATTGAATGGTGAGTCCGATAATTACCAAATGTTGCAGGATTGTTCACAATTCACTCTAGTCCATTGTGAGTAAGTGATAGGACACACCACCAAGGTCAAGGTCATCTGGAGTCAATACCGGGTGTGGCCTCCGCGTGTGTTGACAACTGCCTGGCACCGCCTGCCCATTGAAGCAACCAGAGTACGGATGACGTCGCGGGGGATGTTGGCCCACTCGGCCTGCAAGGCTGCTGCCAGCTCGGGCAGGGTCTGGGGCTGTGGTTGTCGCTGTCGGAGGCGTCGGTCCAACTCGTCCCATAGATGCTCAATTGGGTTCAAATCCGGTGATGTCGATGGCCAAGGAAGGACATTAATGTTGTTGTTCTGTAGGAAAGCCGTTGTGAGACGTGCTGTGTGAGGCCTGGCATTGTCATGTTGGAACACTGCGTTGGCGTTGGCCATAAGTGGAACGATGTGTGGCCGGAGGATCTGGTCAATGTAGCCCTGTGCATTCAGGTTGCCCTGCACGTGGACCAGGTCAGTTCTGCCAGTGTGTGAGATGGCTGCCCACACCATGACACTACCCCCGCCGAATCTGTCCACTTCCTGCACGCAGTTTGCCGCATAACGTTCACCACAACGCCTATACACGCGACATCTTCCATCATGACGTCGGAGCAGAAATCGGGACTCGTCACTGAACCACACCTGTCTCCATCGCAGTTGAGGCCATTGTCGATGAATCTGGCACCACTGCAGTCGGAGTCGACGGTGTTGTGGTGTTAAGATGACACCTCGAACTGGACGTCTGGCACGAATTCCTACCTCACGTAGGCGGTTCCGTACGGTCTGGTCGAATATCCTGCACAAACCTGGTATTGCTGCGGCTGTGGAGGTGGCAGTAGTCAATCGTTCCCGAAGGTGGCGTACCCGGATGTAGCGGTCCTGCCCGGGGGTAGTGACCCGTGGTTGACCGGATCTAGGAAGGTCACGTGTTGATCCATGTTGCTGGTAACGGTCCCACAGTCTGGAGATGGTGCTTGCGGACACATGGAATGCCCTGGCAACGGCCGTTCTGGATTCGCCTCCGTCTAGTCGGCCGATGGCATTGTTTCTCTGCGGTTCACTGAGACGTGGCATGTCCTGGATTGTCAACTGTCGGCCAGATACAGAGGCCAGGCAAGCGAACACCCTGCACTTTTATACTGTCGGTGTTCATGTTGCACGCGCAGACAACGCACGTGCAGTGGTGACATGGTTTGCACGTGGCTGCGTTTTTGCGAATATTCACATTTTGGAACTTTATTGTACAGTAGCTGCGTTTTATCGAATGTAACCGTGGGAATGTGTTTGGGACATGCAATGACCTTATATTCACAAAGCATGAACCGGTAGGAAACATAAAATCGGAGTTATAACCCATTTGTACCCTTTTGCGTTTCTTTTTTTGAAGAGTATATATTGGTGTATATTCTGCTTGTGGTTTGCTTTTCAGGATGTACATGTATGTTAAAAAGTATAAATTAGTTTTATGTGAAATCCATACATTTGTAATGAAAATTTTATGTATCAGTCTGGGTTTATTTAATAATAAATAATTCTTTGTAGGAGGCTAATAAAATGGTCCAGGATGCAAATGTGAAGAGGATCCATACTGAAAAATTGCTTCAAGAAGCAACACAACAGGTATCTGCAGTCAGACCTTGTTACATTGTTTGCCATTACTATGAAGATTTACAGCCCTCGAAATAAGTTGTAGGCAGCATAACCAATTAGTAAATTACATGGTATTTCTCATTTGTAATCAATTCAGTTACTGTTTCAAAATTTCAACTAGATGGCAAAATACGTTGCTTATCAGAATGGATTGTACTAAATATTGGATGAATGAATCATACTACAGGATCGTACTTAATATTAAAATTTTCTATCGGTAAATTTCAGTGTGTTTGGATATTTAGTTACTAGTAAAACCTATTTAATTCCCATAAGATAAAAATCCATAGAAATAATAAATAAATGCAATTAAAATGGTGTAAGTAAGAATTTGTTTAGCACCATAAAAAAAAAAGGAACGTCCTATTTCATTTGGTATTATTTGTTACATTAACTTCTGTCACCAACTTCTGTAAATACCATGAATAGTTAATAAAAACTTATACGCAAACGACACATTGGTTAGGCCACGATTTTTTTAATTATTCGGTTTCTGAACCCGCCGACGTAAATTTTGCTCAAATAATTATTTTTTAAAGTTGTATAGTTCACTTTTATTTTTTATTTTTTTGCTGCCGACTTCCACAAATAGCTCTAAAGAAAAAAAAAGTTACCATTCTAGTCTATTGTGGCGCATTTTGTAAGGTAACAGTGAGAAAAAAAAAAAATCAACCCTACTGATAAACACCAAACATTTTTTCTTTTTGTTTTTTTCCTTCCTCCTACCTTTGTGCACAAAAGTTCTTGTTCGTAAACCTAAAAATTAAAAAATACTGGCCTTATGGGAAAATGCCAAGTCGTAAACCGATACGAGACCGGACTTTTCGTTCTCAACTTAATTCAAGGGCAGCATTTATACCATCTGAACAAAAATTCTCATGAACAAACATACATCACTGTAATTCTGTTGATGACACCAGTTTTTAAACTCGAAATTGTTGTTTAAGCCATTCATTTTTTAACATACCACGAAGTCAACACCTTACATTGGAAGAAGCTGTATTTGTTTTTGTTACCATATTTTAAAAAAACATGTGAAACAATATTTTGAAGTCATCTGTATCAAAACCTGCTGAAACAATATGACACTTAACAAAGAATTAATAAAAAGTCTACTGGCTCTTAATTGTTTTGAGTATATTTTATTTTAATTAGTTAGTTGAAAACTCACCTGAATTTGGTACAATAATGCCTTTGAATGGTCAAATGTACTGAAGGGAAGACTGTTGAATTTATGGTAAGCTCTTCTTGTTGGGGTCACATTCACTTGAGGAGCTAGTACTGTAGTCCTATTCTTATTTAACATTAAAGGGACATACCCTAGTTTTTAAACACTAAGGCATATTTTTCACCTAGACCCTAGTTTCAACCCGTATAAATGGACAATTTACAAACCTGTAACAAATTTGGATACAACAGAGTGAAGCAAGAGTATGTGACGTCGAAATACCCTTAAAAATAGATTAAAACGCAACTCCATAACCGTTACTTTTCAGACGCATGTGCATTTTTAATAATATGAAAAATGCATTTTGTGGTATTAGAAACACCAGGATGACCAGAAACACTTCGGTTGTATGAAAATGGATAATCTAAACAATAAAATTTAAGTAGTGTTTGATTTCAGTGATCATAAACAGCTCTAATAGTGAAAAATATGCTGCAGTGTTTAAAAACTAGGGTATGTCCCTTTAAAAGTCTGGAGACTATGCTAAAGTTCTGAGTGTTTTATGATGGTCTACTGATACATTTTTAAAACTAGTTTTGACCATTGTCATTAATTCAGATTGAGGTCCTCCAAGCCGAGGTCGAGGCACTGAAACAGCTGGTCCTGACCTCCACACCAAGCTCACCGAACAAGCACCTCCACCCACAGATAGCAGACGGCAAAGAAAAGAAATCGTCGAAACCTTTCTGGAAAACCCACCGACGTTCAACTAGTCACCATGAGTTCACCAAGGAATCAAGGCAGCAGGCAGAGGCACAGCAAGGGAAAGAACCAGTCACCTGTAAAGAGGTATTTTCCTTTCAGTGCATTAAAATAAATATGTTAGAGAGCAATATTCTAGGCATTTTAATCTGAGATGTATTTTAAAGCATTGTGGGATATATTATATATTATATGTACATCCAGTTCTCATAAAGTGACCTGTGATTTTTTTGTGGTTTTTAGCTGAAAAATTTCTATTTCACCTTCTAGGTCTAAACAATAAACTAAGGTTTTGTTTTTTTGCATTTTGCAGGCTACTGTTTTGATCCCTAAAATAATCTTTTAAAAAGTTCAGTAATTGCATTCTTGAATGTGCAGTTGCAGCGGAGTTAGTTTTTTTAAGTAATCAACTGAGGTAATAAAAGTTTTCACTGGCCTCTTTAGGGTAGTGGTTAAGCCATCGGACTTGAGACTGGTAGTTACTGGGTTTGCACCCAGGTACCATCTCCCACCCATCTCCCAGTGCATTTTAACAGCTTAGTTGGTAAAAAGCCACTACCTCAACATTTGTCTAACTAACCACTAAGTTAAACCTACTGTTTTGGACAGACAGCCCATATAGCCATGGTGTGTACCCAGGACAGCATACTTGAACCTTATGCACAAAAATAAGTTTTAAAAATATTTTGGTAAAAATAAAAAATGTATATTTTGATTACAAATTTAGTAAATTAGTAAATAACTGATTATTAATAAATTATTTACTTTTGAGCTCAGTCAGTTGAGTAGTCACTTGAGGTTCTTGTGTTGCATGATCAAACCACCTCGATGGATCCATTCAGCTGATTGGGTTTTTTTCTCATTCCAACCAGTGCACTACAGCTGGTCAAAGGCTGTGGTATGTACTTTCCTGTTTGTGGGAAAGTGCATATTAAAGGTCCCTTGCTGCATTAGAACAAATGTAGTGGATTTCCTCTGATGACCTTTTGTTAGAATTATCAAATATTTGACATCCAATGGCCGATGATTAATTAATCAGTTGCTCTAGTGGTGTCGTTAAGCAAGACAAACAAACAAACTTTGACATACGTTGTTATTTTGATACTATAATGTTCAGTGGTACTATCTATATTTTCTTTCTGTCTTTAGTTTGACACTGTATGCTATGATGAATTTCTGCGATGGCGACACAATGAAGATTTGGAAACATCTAACGTATTCGTACAGAGAGTAAAAGTGGAAGATATTTACCCCTGTCTTAATTTCTCAAATAAAAAGGTTTGCATTATTTCAGTAAGAACTAGGCTTTTAAAAATAAAACTAATCAGTAGGGTGCATAATATTTTACTGGTTTAAAGATGAAAATATAGCACTTTGTAAAACAATTATTACTTCTTAATCCATTGGAAGCTCAGAAATCCATAATTTTGAAGAAAAAAGCTTGTAACAAATATCAGTTCATTAGACAGTTACAATTAAATTTATGCTTAATGAATTATTTAATTTAAAATATTGTGAGAAGTTTATTTTAAATATGTTATCTTGGTTTCTTTTTTATTTTCATTGTATGTTTACAGGTGTGTAAGAATGCCACACTTCAGAAAAAAAATCCCATTAATTGTTCAATGATACCTTTTTTCTTCTGTAGTTGTCTGAAAGGGTCAAAGTGTGTGTGGATAACAATTCTCTGACAATAGAGCCTATTCCAGTTCAGAATTCTTACCCACGGTACGTATAACAGTTTAATTGTTATTTGTAATCATTCTAATTTCAGTGCAGTTTCTCGTGGATAGTTGAACATTGGAAGATTCTGATAAATATTTACTGATACACTGAAAATCATTAATTTAAATGTAAATAAAGTTACAACAAAATTCATTTATCTGAAATGTTCTCCTCAGCTTCATTCTGTGCATTGATATTATGTTTCACTTCATTTTTAAGCACAATGATACTTTTGTTATCTGAACTTTCAAAAGAAAAGAAATTCCTCACCAGTCTCCAAATAAACCATATTGTTTTCACATCCAGTTTTGTGCATCATCACTAGGTTTAAGTTGCACTGCGCTTGGTAAAAGTATGCAATAAATTTATATAACCCCACACCTTTTAAAACCCACCTTTTACTGAGCCAAACTTCCTTATTGCGTCATGCATGGCTATTTCCACATTTTCATTGTTTTGTTTAACAATAAGCAAACCCTTGTGCTTACCATCTGTATATTTTTGCGATAACTTTAACTTAAAGTATGTTAAGTCATAAATATAGTCAATGTTTTCACGGTAATATATGTATTATTTTTCAAAGTTTGTATATTTTTTATACCTTTTTTAAAGTTACAGGTAAGCACTTCTATAACACAATAGAACAAAGTGTAACACATTATACTGATTCAGTGATTCTTCAATGAGTGCTGTTCAAAACTGTCAGGTTGGGGGGGGGTGGGCATTTTTGTGGGTTTTTTGTCAATATGTGGAAACGTTACTCAAGATTTTCCTGATGGAATGTGAATCACTCACCTGAAGCTTATATGGAGAGTGATTTAGAGATGCCAACCATTACGAATTTGGCAGAATCATTACAAATTTAAAGCATAGATTATGCTATCACGATTGTCTTGTTCAAAATTCCAATTTTTAGAAAGAAAATCATAATTTCGTGTATTTGGTGTCGGATCATATTTTGGAAGGCACAAATATTAACACCGGAGAAATGGAACTTTTCCCCTCTTCACCGTCAACAATCATAGATTGGTTTCCTGCCTTGTTCTTTAAACTTAGGATTCCGAATAGCGAGCATAGCAAGCATGGCGATATAGAATAAACCAGTCTAGCAATCGGTCTTCCCAACAGCCTCGATGTTTGCCGATTGGGTACAGCCTTGAACTTGACTTTACCAAAATGTCGAAAAACGTGCTCCTGAGCCATCACTGATAACGTTCCTATTTTGGGGGGGGGGGGAATTCCTATTTTTGAAGGCCTGGATTCCTATAACACTCCAACTAGGGCTGACATCTCTGGTGATTCATCACTCACTGGTATTTTCAAACTTGAAGGATTGATAACAGGTTATTTCTTCAACAGAAACTCTGAACATCAATATTTGTTTTCTACTTAACCTGACCTCAAACAATGTCATATTCCCCTGGAGATGTTAGTTTGGTCCAAATATCCCAACAGCCAATGGGATGGCTAAAATCTTCCAATGTGTCCTCTGCTTCCCAGGAGACAATATTTCAAAATCTTAGGTAACTGGAAGTCAATTCACGTGAGTTTTATTTAGGTAACCGATTGTTCGGCTATGTGAATACAGTTCTCGTAACTGATGTGTTAGGTTTACCTAATCCTAAAACACTTGAACTACGGTTCTGTGCTACAATCATAATGTTTCAAATGTATTTAAAACATAAACTGATTTTCATTACTGATATATGGTACTTCTAATATTAGAATGTAATTGTTCACCACGTAACCGATTGGCAGGTTCTTGTGATTTTAAAATTGCGTAACCGACACACGAACATAACAACTGTTCTCATGAAATTATGTCCTGCTTCCAGTTATTTTGTGTTTGATTTTTCTTTATTTTTTTTTTATTTTTTTTTAGTTAACTGTTGTAACTTGATTTATTTTAGAAAATGCTTGCTGACAGAGACACACAAACTGTGTAACTATCGAATCCGACTGGACGATGGTCAGAACTGGTACTCTATATCTCAGATGTGTCGCAATAGGGTCAGTATTATTAATATCATTATTAATATCAACTACAGTGTTTTTCTTAGTTTGTACATGATTGTCATGATGCTTTTATTTTATGGTCATATCAGTTAATGTAGTTGTTGCAAGGTTAATATTATGTTAAAAGTTAAAAATAAATCAATTTATTAATGTTTTAAACTAAAATAGATATAGTTTGATACAAAATGTATTAGATATGTTTTTGGGACAATGCCATTTTTTAAAGATATTTCCAATGCAACTGTTAATGATCCAGGGAACATTTTGTTTTCAAAATCTTGATTGGCGATATTTGTAGTGAATTAAAACTTCCTTAGCAACTACTGTTTAATGTTTTAAAATTGTGTAACGACCTCTGAAGCTTGCAATAACTTGACTATTTTTTGTGTTTCAGATAGCATCTGTGTGTGATTTTTACACATATATTCGATATATTCGTCAGGGACTCGTCAAAACAGAAGGTATGCTATTTGTTTATTCATATTTATATAATTAAGAAGGTGAATGTCATAGTCAATTTCTTTCTGTCTGTCAGGTGATACTTTGGCTTGTACAAATTATAGACATTGTTTATGTTGTTATGCTAAGGGAGGCAACTTATACCATGATACCAGTCTATGCCCAAAGGCTGTGAATTTTTCTTCTGTATGGCAAAGTGTGTATAAAAGAAACTTTATTTAGTTTATGAAGTTAACTACACTTCTTTAAATCATGTGTAAATCACACTTGTTTGTATTTACCATGTTGTCTAAAAAAAATGTGCAATGTCAGTAGATATATCTTTCTCTCTTGAATTACCCCTGCCCGTGCTGTAACCTCTCCGTGGTGCAGGGGTGTAACATTCTCTTTGAGAATGGCCAATACAGCACAAATTGAAATTTTGAGTAAAAGTCAGTATCTATCTGTGATATTTGTATTTTTGCACAGTTCTTTACACTGTTTTTATTTAATTCTTGAATTTTTATAATGATGTTGATCATCACCTTATTTGTTTGCATTACCGTAGTCACCCAATAGCCGATGTATTTTTCATGCTGGGGTGTCGTTAAACATTCATTCATTCATTCTCTTGAATTACATCTGGCAAGTAGCCAGTTTTTTTAGTCATGTTTAGTATTTAAAAAACCAATTAGGGTATTTTTTTATCTTTTGATTTTAAAGTGGCTGTGCTGTGTTAGTAAATGCCTGTTTTTTATTGATCATGATTAATGCATTTTTATTTGTTTTCAATTATAGATAAAGAAGCATTTATTGAGATTGTTCGACTGCGTCGACAGATGGCTTTAACTAGACTTGGATTAGCATAAAGTTAGCCATAGACTGGCATAGTTGTCATCCACAGGTCTTTCTAGATTTCATAGGTCTCATTTTAGTCACACACATTGAATATTTTTAAACAGAAGTCAAATATATTTTGTGTATATGGGTGAAGTTTGTTTTTTAATATGTATATGTGTGAGGATGTTTACTCTTTGTTTTTCTTTCTTACTACTGTGAAGAACCACTAGATTGTGATGATTGTGCAATGGTAGATACATTTAGTAGCTGATGCAATATTATTGCGTTATGTTACATTGTTGTTTTGTGGTTCACAGTACACAACAGAACAGTGAGTGCAACGAACATTTCACTCAGTATTATCATTTGTATATACAGAGTATATTTTGTAAGATAAAATAATCTTATATTCACATTTATCTTCTCTTCTTGTGTAAGTCAAAACATACCACAATGAATTTGTAACATACGTGTAACACTATTTTCATGACAAATATGTAGGCATTGAATTTAAAATTACATTTTTTAATCTTGAAGAATAATTTTGTTTTTTTGTTTCTGAATACAACTCCAGCAGTTGACAATATTGCCTTATGCCCCTTTTTGCACTCTCTTGGATCAATATATTTCTTGTTATTCTGGCTGGATTGTTTCATTGCTTTGTTGGATATTTTTACCGTTTGTTTAACAGGGGTAGACACATGGAAAATATTTTAGCGACCATTCACTGGAGTTCGTCCTTCAAAATTTCTATGAGTATGTCAGTCTGTGGTGTAATATAGTGTCACAGTATTGCAATAAAAACATAACTTCAAATAACCATTCAGAAAGAAAATTGTTCATTTAGTAAGTCCCTTAAGGAGCATAGCACAAAAGGGGGGAAAATGAACCCAATGTTTATAACTCTTCTCTTGCTAACCGGCCTCTGTGGTGTCGTGGTTAGGCCATCGGTCAACAGGCTGGTAGGTACTGGGTTCGGATCCCAGTCGAGGCATGGGATTTTGAATCCAGATACCGACTCCAAACCCTGAGTGAGTGCTCTGCAAGGCTCAATGGGTAGGTGTAAACCACTTGCACCGACCAGTGATCCATAACTGGTTCAACAAAGGCCATGGTTTGCGCTATCCTGTCTGTGGTAAGCGCAAATAAAAGATCCCTTGCTGCTAATCGGAAAGAGTAGCCCATGAAGTGGTGACAGCGGGTTTCCTCTCAAAATCTGTGTGGTCCTTAACCATATGTCTGACGCCATATAACCGTAAATAAAATGTGTTGAGTGTGTCGTTAAATAAAACATTTCTTTCTTTCTTCTCTTGCTCTTCCTTTGCACATGAAGAAACACATTTCTGAATTTGGTCATTCTGATGCACTAGGGGCCTGAGGAGTGGGGCCTGAAAGCGATAAAGTTAAAACTAATTAAAAAAACTAATTCTCTACTCAATGCTATAATAGAATAGTCTTCGTATATATAACGGTCATTAGATCGTTTATCAAAGTTGTGAATGCCATTAATGTTGGGTCCCCTGTTTGTGAAGTTCATAGAATTGTATACTAGATAAATGCATTTAAACTTTAATTTCATAAAAATGACACTGTCTCCAGCTATATTTGGTAGGAAGCTTCCTTGACCCGTTCAGAAACAAAATCATGAATTTTGTCATCTGAACCTCCAAGAAAATGGGTGTCGGACTGTTTAGGCCCATGGGCCTCTTGGTTTTGAGCATGTGTCCTGTATGACCTTGAAATGTCTTTAAAACTTATGTTTTATAATAAAATAATTTACAAATTTATTTCTTAATTTTCATGCAACAAAAACCCTACTTCGTTATTTATGTATTATTTAAATCAGAAACAGTTTGAAAATACTGTTACTATTAATTTATGTGAAAATAATATTATATACATTGTACTAATCAGGTGGCAAATTTCCTGAAAATGGTGTTACCTTTATGTTCAGTTGATGGCATACATGTCAACATAATATGTATAAAAGGATCACTGCCTTTTTTTATTACTTTGTGTAGAATGTCGTATCTAAAGTACGATCCATACCAGTTGCTATTATACGACTAACGTTTATTTAACCTAGACCTAAAGCCCAAGTGGACTTACATTTTGAGGATCGTTTCATTGTTTGAGATGTATATTTGAACAAAGATTTTTACCAGTTTGTGCTGATAACAATCCTGCAGTCATAAATTACTTTGCCACAATTATGAATAAATAATGTCGTTTTCATCCTGATATATCTTTAAAAAAAAAAAAAAAAAAAAAAATATTCATTCTTCAAAACATACAGATATAATTTAAATTGAATTATACATGTTTTGGCTTGCATTATTAAATTTAGGTACTCTGAATGAAGTCTGTAACATACACTGTAAGATAAAAAATATATAAATTTTGTTAACTTTTGACTGTTTTTTAAAAGGATGGTTTTTAACACAAAGATATTTAGTTTCAATTAGTATTAGTAAGTGAATTGAATAATGTTACTGGAATTTGATTTGAGAGATTACTGTTTATTAGTTTACTAGTTCATTGTTATGTTATTGGTTTGTCATTACATGACTTTCTATTGTCAAATTTAAGAGTGATCTCGCATACATTTTATGTTGGTATTCTCTTCAGTAATCAATAATATTGGTGATGCCATGAGAAATATCAATCTGATTAAAATCGGCTCCATTGGCCTATACTATAGTGTGGAAATTAAAGACCCAGTGGAGCTGATTTTAATCAGATTGAGAAATATATGACAGTTATCGCTAGTCCAAATATTTATTAGACTGAATGTTAATAAGATTGTTTGTGAATGTTTTAGTAATTTAAATTGATTCTGAATTCTTCAGAAAACCTGTGATAATGTGGATATTATACAGATCTTTTAAGCTTTTTTTTTTTTAAGATTCACTAATATTATTATGCATGTGCTGGTCACATGCTTCATTGTTTTCATTCTCCACAATGTTATTTTTAAGAAATATATATATATATATATATATATATACTATGATCTTAAATACTGTAAATATTGATTATTAAATACTAATGAGTTAAAATGTATGAGAGCAGGGTTCCCACTGGTTCTGGGAAATTCCTAAACAAAAAAAAACAAAAAATACAGTAGCACTTTAAATACTGGGTGGTTGGAAACGGATTGAGAACTGTATGTTTTATACTGTTTTAGAAATTTGAATGTGGGAGGTTAATCTTTTCTAATATTCATGACAGAATAAACTTAAATATGCTTTTCAAAAAAGCAGACAACTATGCAGTGAAAATTGTTTTTAAAAATTGGATACAGTACCTGCGACCATTTCTGAAAAACCATCGCAGTCTGTGATGTCACAACAGCACATGCCATAGTGATGTCATACATGTAGCTTATGATGGTTTTATGATTTTGTAGCACTAATATAGCTTCGAAAATATGGACCCTGGATTATTTGCCAACAAACCAGGAGGTTTTGGGACAATAGTAAAATAACATCTCAGGACTGATGGCTGTGAAATATGAGTTTGGACTGTAATTTAACACAAAATATTGTCCATATATTTTAATGGTTCAGCCAGAGGCCTTTGGAAAAAAAAAAAAAAAAAAAAAAGAAAAAAGCAAATGTGTTAGCCACAGCATCATTATTGGTTATGTACAACAAAATTATGGTATAATGAATGTTAATTACTTTTAGTTCATATCTTGACTTAGTGTTGTATGATGTCATCTACTACATTACAAATCATGTCTTGTTCTTGTCCTTTGAATGTTTGTTTTCTCTATTGACCTTAAAGATGTTGGTTTCAGTATTCTGTTAAGATCATTTGTGTAATTAATAAAGAAACACCGTTTTTACTGGATTTCCAGATATACCACCTTTTATGGTTTGTGATGTTTGATGTAAATGTACCTAATACATGAGATATTATATATCTCATATGATGTATAATTATTTTTTAAATATATATTTTTTTATATTATATGATTGACATACCTTGTAAGTTATTTATTATAACAGCACAAAAATTAAAATAAAGTAATGGGTGTTTTTAGTGGGTTTTTTTTTTTTAATGGGATTTATTTAGTTTTTTTTCATCAACACATTAAAATTTAAATTGATATAGCATACAATTATTTTAATTCATTTTGTTACATTATAATTTTTGTCCTATCTTAAGAAGGAAAATTACCACTTTAAATGTGTGCCATTTTGCATATATGAAAGTTTGCTAATAAAAAAAAAGAAAAAAATTTAATTTAATTTAATAAATAACAGAATTATAATGTATATATTATGAAAATACTAAAATGCATTTGTATTAAAAATTATTTAACTTTAATTTTTTTAAAACAATATTAATTTCCAATTTTTTGGTTGGGATTGGCGAATAGGCAGTCGCCTATATTAACTCCTTTCCATTACATTTTTATACACAATTTATCAGCAAGAATGGTAACAATAGTTTAGTATTATATTAAGCATATTTCAGAATAAAATTTAAGCTAGAGGTGCAAGAATTAAATAGTAATAAAAATGAGAGCACAAAAAAACACATCAGCTATTGTCACAAATGGTACTGTGTGATAAAAATATCAAAGAAAAAAATCTGGTGTACTAAATGTATGATAATATCAAATCTTATTGAACAAGTTTTATAAATATAGAAGATTAGAATCTGTGTGTAGAGTCTATAAATGTCTGGACACAATGAAAAGTTATACTATTAACTCTTACGTAGCTTGACAGCGCATGGTGCACCATCAATCAATTACATAGTGGATAAGACAGCTACATACCACTAGTAGTTTGACGCCATGAAAAGGCTCAGTCTATAACATCATGCTAGCACAGACAAAAAGGTTAAAATATTCCACTATCCATTGGTTGCACTAGCTAACCCATACGCTCAGTCACAAAAAACTAAATAAAATCACAGATTTTTTTTTTTTTTTTCATTTTTAAATTTAATTGTCTGTGAAGACATTCCTATTTGTAAAGGGCTTTTGTTTTTTTGAGGGGGGTTGTATGTTTTATTTTTGTTTTTATGGGATTTTGTTTCCCAATTGTAAATATCAGGTATTGCATACTACACAGTATTTACAAATAATTTCATTGCATATGCTTGTCTATATGCTTGTTTGAGGTATTGTGTATATTTACTTTCTATGTTATTTCAGAATGCTTTTTTTACCTGTTTCCTGTCAATTTTTAAATTGTGTGTGTGTGTGTTGTGTGTGTGTGTGTGTGTTTGTATGTGTGTGTTCTCTCTGGTAATGTCTTAAAACAGGAGTTAAAACTCCCATGAGGATTTCTTTTAACAGTGAACTGACACATTTTTGTTTTGTGGGTGTGTATGTTTTAAGATGGAAATTATTTTTATCAAAACTACCCAGGACTAGATATTAAAGGGGTACAACTCCTTGAAGCATAGTCCTTAAAAGAACCAAAATTAATAGGTTATTGGTCTTTATATATATGAACATCTTGTCATTAATATTCGTTTCTTACTGTAAATGTTTTTTCTTTACACCATATACTCCATGACCACATGTAGATTCTGTATTTTTACTTGATGGATTGGAATAAAATGTACAAAGATTTGATTGATAATTCATTCCCTAAGGGAACCTTTTGTAGATAACCCTAAGTGTAATCCTAACCCTGACAGTAACTCTAAATCTACATGTATGGCATTCATTTATACAGTCACATACATGTATCTTAACAGTTCATTATTTTGTTTACAATTTCTACTGAATATTTCGGCAGCAAGACTAGGAGAGAAGCTAATGACATGCTATTTGTTGATAAAAATGCAGTCATAGTCCTTGCCTTTCAAAGTAGATATGATAAAAACTCTGTATACAAGTGGATTTTCAATTTACAAAATATGTCGCTTGGCATAAATTGCCAGAACACCATATCACCTAAATATCCCCTTGCCTATAGCCACTCACGTTTTAAAACATGCTTTGATTATAATAGTCATACAGGGCAGGATCCAGCACAGTCGTCGGTAGAGGGCTTACCTGAGGTGCTTGTGTCAAACCAACTCAGTGAACCCATCCTCTGATGACAACTAGTACACCACAACTGGTTTATCAAAGGATGTGGGGGAAATGTATCAGGTTTCCTCTAAGACTAAGAATAAAAAATGACTACATGTTTGACACCCAATAGCCAATGGTTAATAAATTAGTGGTGCCATTAAACAATGACAAAATAACTGATAGCCATACTACAGTGAAAGCTTAATTTTCTTTGAAATTGAGATTAATTTTATGGTTAAAATATTTGTTGTATAATAGTATCCTTGTCTTTCTTTTTATTGAGAGATTCTATTTGATTTTAAAAGCAATTGATAGAACTTTGTCATTTTTATTTTTAGTTTATAATAACTTATGTGGTATGGATGTTAAATATTATATATTTGTCCTTTATTTGTGTATGAATTTGTATTTAAGTTGTATTGAAAACCTGTAGCTGATATTAATGTTGTATTTTTTTTTTCATTTTTGTTTGTAAAATATTTTACATGTGTATTTTGATACTAGAGAACATTGTCTGTTTCAGTATTTGAGTATATGAATATGTAATTGGCATTTCCTACACTTGTGAATTTAAAGGTGAACATAATAATATAATTATTATTATAGCATGATTAAACTGGCACAAGTGTATATAGACAACACACAAGTTATAGATGAACTGTAGATTCACTTGTATATTCTGGTTAACATGTCATTATGTTTCTCCATTTGGTATTTATGTGCAGGTACCAAACCTTTTTAATGTTACTTGCAGATTATGTTTTAATCTGTTAATTTGTTGGTAATACATAGCTACTTTATATTATATATAGAGAGAGGAGATATTGGGTCCAATTTATTAGTTGCCCAACTTGATGTGTGTTTTTTTTTCCTTATCAAATCCTGTGAGAGTAGCTGTATTACTAAGGTCAGGATTAACGAGCATTTGTTGATGAATGTATTTTTTTTAAAATCTGATTTCAGTTTATTTGCATAAATAATTTTCACAAAGTAGACTTCATTTGGTCTGAAAAATTAATATTATGTAACTGTAGTATAGAAATTTCCACTTTTTGAAGATAATTTCAGCATGATTTTTTAAATTGGTATCACATTCCAGTTTTCCTCTCCTTACTTAGGTTAATAGTTGCTTGTTGCTGTTTCTCACCACACAAAATGTTCCCTGCGGTCCTGAAATAGTACTTACATGTATAGCCCTTCCCACAGGGAATGCCTTTTTTCATTCTATGGAATTTACCACAAGTTGTTTATTTCTGAGCCAATTGTTTTCTAAATTGCACACAAAGATTGTGTTTTTTCTTATTTCTAAAATACTTTTACTTTTCTTCTTATATCAAACCAAACTGAAATTAAATACAAATTAAATTCTTTTTGTACGAGAATGGAACAGACTATAGTTGTTTAGTTACTGCTCAGTTCTGGGATGGGACATAGACAAGTGGTAAAGTTCTCGTCTGATGCACAGTTGGTCTAGGATTGATGCCTGTCGGTGGGCCCATTTGGCTATTTCTTATTCCAGTCAGTGCATCACAACTGTATATCAAAGGCTGTGGAATGTGCTATCCTGTCTGTAGGATGGTGCATATAAAAATATCCCTTGCTGCTAATAGAAACATGTAGTGGGCTTCCTCTCTAAGACTATAACGACAAAATTACCAAATGTTTGACATCTAGTAGCCAATGATTAATAAATCAGTGTGCCCTAATGGTGTCGTTAAACAAAACAAACTTTTACTTTATTGCTCAATTCTTTATTTAACTAAGCAATTACAGCTCATCAGTGTTATATGTATTTTTATAACAAAATATAACAAATGCATGCCAAGGTGTAAAATAAACATAAGTAGAGATTATAATGGAACATGTATGGAACATACAATAGAACATAAATTATAAAGAGAATATATCTGCAAGCAGCTTGTTATTAAAGTTAATCAAAGGTGTATATGTGTCATTTTCATTGCCAACAGTATTTTCTTGCCAATTATGTTTATCATGTACAAAGACCAGACAGCAGATGTGTTTTCATTAATTTTGAGACCATTAAGTGCATTGAATATATTGTTTCTGTTAATTTATTGTTCAAAACATATATTAAAAGTCATACTAGTTCAATATGGTATGAATTACAAAGAAACAAGAACAAGGACAGTGCATGTAGTATATAAAAAAAAAAAAATCATCAAAAACAAAACAAATCAAACAACATTGTACATGAGCATGCCCTTGCTCAATGTTCATACAATTCGCAAGTGAATATTTATGTTTCTTCATCCATAGTAAGCTGGCTTATACGGTGTAGTAGTTTTTCCCGTAAGAATCGATCATAGAATTTAACCTAGACATTGGACCATGGACATTTTGCCTATTCATCCAGAGGGCCTACATTATACCTGATACCTTTTGCCCATATCATAACAATTATGCCCAGCATGTTTACCGAACACCTGTAAAATTATGTGACCTTAATACATTGAATAATGTTGATTTATATCAATATTTTCTTGTTTGCGTAAGATGATTGTATTTCAACAACGTGCTGAACCGTCAAAGTACACTCACAATGTTCAAACTGAGGTGGAGGATCCTCCTTCAGAATAAATGAATGTATCATGCATGTTAGAGGACTGCCACTCCCAAGACCTGCTTCACAGAATGACCCTTGTTTGCAACTACACTGTTCAAATAATTAGCCAACTTGAAAATATATATTGGTTAATGTATACAATAGTGTTACGGCACACCAATCCTGACACGAGACAAACCACAAAACAGATGAGAGTTGAAACTTCCCTTTCATTACCCCCCGATTCCTACTTGGCTGTGCACCCAACACAATACAATGTCCTTATTGGCAGTAGATAAAGAGACACACTTTCGTATTACCATAAAGTGTGCAGCACGAGTTAAATGTTATGTATTTTATATATACTGTTTGACAAGGAATAAGGGAACACATTGAATTGTAGACTACTAGCGTAATGCATAATGTATTTCATACAAAGTTGTAATGTGGTATTGAATATCAGTAACACAGTCAACTTCAGATTAATGGATTGAGGTTTTTGGTTGTGGTTACTATTTGTGTGATCCCTTATTTATTTCCATCAGAATATATTTGCATTTCATAACTTGTCCACAACACTTGCGTGGGTGTTCTAGTTGAACCTCACCCTAATAGTTTAGACAGTCTTCCCAATTATTAATATCGTGTTTGATGCTACTCCCTAGGGTTTGGCGAACTCAGATGCTACTCCCTAGGGTTTGGCGAACTCAGAACTATGGTGGTTTCATCGATGACTTTCTGTCAGTTATGTAAAATCGTATTGATATAAAACAGATATCATCGACTCCTGTTGAACTTTATGTACCAATATTGTAACATTCTTTGCTTTTGTTTTATAAATATTATTGTAATTGTAAAAAAAAATAATATTTTATATCGGCTCCTATGTACGTTATATACCATGTATGTATTATATTGCTTATATTTTCTATACGTTACTGGCATGTATATATATATATATGATATTTTTTTTTTAACACTGGATTTCATGTTTATTCATACCTGTACATACAAAAATAAATAAAAATCCACTTGTTTATCTGATGTGCATTATAATATTTGTCACGTGGGTTTAGGAATGGTTTGTAACAACTTTGCATGTGCATGTACACAGGTCGTTTGCAACTGAAAAGAACATATTTTTAATGCTTAATTTATTAAACTTTTCAACAGAATCGGTATTGTTTTACTTTGTGAAGAATATTCAGCCAAAATATCAACATACATGGTATCCATTCCAAATTTAGAAACACTGATGGTAATATCGTAAATTGTAATTTCGAACCACCTCGGTTGATCCATTCAACTGACTGGGTTTTTCTCGTTCTAACCAGTGCACCACAACTGGACAAAGGCCGTGGTATGTGTTTGCCTGTCTGTGGGAAAGTGCATATAAAAGATCGTTTTCTGCATTAGGAAAAATTTAGCGGGTTTCCTCTGATGACTACGTGTCAGAATTACCAAATGTTTGACATCCATTAGCCGATGATAAATTACAAGTAATCAATATGCTTCAGTGGTGTTGTTAAACAAAACAAATTGTTTAACATTTAAAGTATGGAGCTCAAGCTCTGCACGATATTTACCAACTGGATGTATTTTTATATGTCATATTAATCCATTTATAGTTATTCTTCGTACTTGCATCCAATTAGGTTCAAGCACACTGTCCTGGGCACGCATCTCCGTAACAAGAACTTTTTTTTTTTTTTTTTTTTTTTTTTTTTTTTTATTGTCCCCAGAGCAATATGGCCATGCCAAGGTTGGGGTGCCTTGAGATCATGACCGTACAATGTCAAAATATCATCACATATACATTATATGGAAAGAGTAATAATAATATCTTGATATATATATTATTAACATAATACAATATTGTTGAATATCTATAATATGGGAAGTTAAATGCTCCGAGTTCAACATGAACTATCGATAACTGGGTTAGCGGTTAGTTTGTTATTGAGAGAAAAGTCGGTATAGTGCCCTTACACCTACCCATTGAGTCGTTAAACTCGCTCTGGGTAGGAGCGAACCCAGTACCTACCAGCCTTATGTTCGATGGCTTAACCACTACAACACCGAGGCCGTTACGCAGGTCATATGGGATCAGTTATCTTAAGAAAAATAATGCCTCAACACATTGCTTTAATGTAAATACACAGATTTGTTTAATCTTAATTCACATCAGGCAGCATTATCTTTTATTTGCGCTTAACTCACAAACCATGGCCTTGGTATATAAACTATCACTTGACGATGCAAGTGATTAACCTACCCATACTTCACTTTTTCGATCTGGATATATGCCTCGACTGGGATGAATACCTACCAGTGTAGTATTGTATTGAATATGTTATTGCTTAACTTAAATTGGTTTTTGTTTTAAACTTAATTTACATAAACATTATCTTGCTTAACTCGCCTTGGTATATAAACTACACTTGACGATGCAACGAAACGACACACTTCCTTTCTCGATGTATTGGCTTTTTGAATGTAGTTAGTATTGTATTGAATATCAACTTGTATTGAATATCAACTTCAATTCTTGTCTCCTCGTGCATACAGCGTTAAATAAATACAGTAGGGCTTGATGTACAATGCGGATGTGAATAACTGTACTTTTTTATTTTTAAGCTGAGGAGGCGTCGTTTTATTCCTAGTTGACACTGGGTTAATATGGTCATACAAATAACGATGTCAAGAGCAGGTGTTTAGCTTTCAGACTCTGTGCCTTGTTTACTAAAACGTACACATTATTGTGTGACTAGGACGTCTCACGTTTTGACTGTCCATGTGTAACGAGAACGACAAAACACTTCCGCCCCCACGGCCCTCTAAAGGTTTTCTTAGTAATGACATTTTCACCATTGAGGTGGTTATTACAATATAAAACTTCATAAAGGTTGAGTACATTTTCCTTTGAAGATTGAAACGAACAGTATTACAATATAAAATTCATGAAACGATATTAATTGCTGGTCTCACTTCTTTTGAGTTTGAAACAAACTGTTATACCGTCAGTTTCCTCTGGGTGTCTGCCTCTTTCTCTCTGTCTCACTCTTTCACATTCTTCTATCTGTTCATAATATTTTTCACTAAAATAATGTTCCTAATTACAAACACGGTTTATATTCTTACAATATTCTTATTTGTTTACGGTAAACAAAAGATACATATTTAAACTAGACTTTGAGAGACTGCACCTTTTCAGCTGCCACTGTATTTTAATGACTAAACAGACAAATACAAATTATCTTGTTTAGAAAGCACATTAACACACCACCATGTTTCTTGTCCTGATGTTTAGTAGCTCAAACTGTATTTTACTTCATAATACATAGGGGCGAGACGTAGCCTAGTGGTAAAGCGATCGGTTGATGCGCGATCGGTTTAGGATCGATTCCCATCAATGGGCCCATTGGGCTATTTCTCGCCCCAGCCAGTGCACCACGACTGCTATATTTTGGTATGTGTTATCCTGTCTGTGGGATGGTGCATATAAAAGATCCCTCGTTGCTAATCAAAAAGAGTAGCCCATGAAATGGCGACAGCGGGTTTCCTCTATCAATGGCTATGTTGTCCGTAACCATATGTTCGACGCCATATAACCGTAAATAAAATGTGTTGAGTGCGTCGTTAAATAAAACATTTCCTTCCTTCCTAATACATAATTTTTCGTGCATACAAAATTACAGGGAAAATATATTTAATGTGTAATTTTAGTTTTTTGGAAGGCTATAGTAGTCGGAAACATCTTACAATGGAAACAAACTCAGGACAGTAGCTAAATGTCAGACATTTAATTATGCATTTAGTTTGTTCAGATATATTAGATCTGCAAAGATCTGTATGAATATTCATATACAAATATTTCACAGTGGCGTGTGATAGAAAATGTTTACAAATCCGTTCCGTTTTGTTTTATCTTAAGTTGTTTATTTGTATATATATATATATATATATATATATATATATATATATATACTCACGGAAAAAAGTTCCTGTGCATCATTAAAATTTCAGTAGGACTTATATTTTTTTAAATTTATAAATATTGTGATTTACATAGATGTACTATTTATCTGTTAAAAGTACGGTGATCCTCTCCTGCCTTCTGAACGTGAAGTACTGTCTACACAATGCATGGTGCGGTGATGTACTGATGTACGGTCATGGTCGTACTTTGTTATCACCTAAACGGTTGCTTTCAGTTCTTCCACTGATTGGCCTTAACTTAGAGATGCATTAGGATGTTAAACGTATCATTTCCAAATCATTCCATATGTGCACTCGCTTAATACTGACGATTTGCTGACGTGGCGTCACGTGTCGACTCCCTAAACATGGAAGATCCCTAGTATCCCTAAACTGTCGAGAACATCTCCGCAGATATTGCATAGTGTTCTGATGAACACCAATGAATACCAAAATTACTAGCAACAGCGTTTGTGCTGTTATAACCTCAATCATACCCATCGTTCGAAGGAGTCTGGGAGGCGTGGCATCACACTGACGACGATCGGATACCAACAAAAATATTTTTCTGAGTGATGAGAATCCATACAATAGTTTTAAAGTCCAATGATAAGAAAAATGACGTCAAACAGGAGCACGTGACCAAGAATGCTAGTAATGCAAGTGTGATCACAAAGTATGAATAGTTTGTGCAATTGACAGGACACCGTTGGAATATCGACGGGAGTGATTACACGTTCAGTTACTAAAATTTTTATAACCAGATTTCAAGTAAATTATATTCTATATGCAATCATTTGATGCACAGGATTTTTTTCATCGAGTATATATATATATATATATATATAGAGAGAGAGAGAGAGAGAGAGAGAGAGAGAGAGAGAGAGAGAGAGAGAGAGAGAGAGAGAGAGAGAGAGAGAGAGGAGAGAGAGAGAGAGGAGAGAGAGAGAGAGAGAGAGAGAGAGAGAGAGGGGGAGGGAGGGAAGAGAGGGAGAGAGGGTGGGGGTCGTCATACATACATACGCATGCAAAATGTTTCTGTTACATATGCATTTGCTGTATATCCGTCGGTGGGCCCATTGGGCTATTTCTCGTTCCAGCCAGTGCACCACGACTGGTATATCAAAGGCCGTGGTATGTACTACCCTGTCTGTGTGATGGTGCATATAAAAGATCCCTTGCTGCTAATCGAAAAGAGTAGCCCATGAAGTGGCGACAGCGGGTTACCTCTCTCAATATCTATGTGGTCCTTAACCATATGCCTGACGCCATATAACCGTAAATACAATGCGTTGAGTGTGTCGTTAAATAAAACATTTCTTTTTTCTTTCTTTTTTTGCTGTATATTATCAGATCCTGTCTCCCAAGATGTGAAAACGTCCAAAGCGTGCTACGGATCGGATCCATTGTGTAATTCTCACAATTTGACTTGCCATGGCAACTCTGTTCACATAAAAATATTGAATGCTTCGTTCGGTATAAAGAATAACGATCGCTGTTGGACGGGAGTACTTTGTCAAACCACTTACAATATGTGTTGTTCTCTAAAGACATCTGATTTGTTTGTTTTATACAATACCAGCCATATGCTAAATTTGACTCGGAAATGTTCTGACAGACGTCAATGCATTTTCGCTGCTCCGCGGACTACGCGCATCGTCAATGGAGGTACTAAGAAAATATCTAGCTATTCAGTAGTCCACTACTCGTGTTTTGCTGAAACAACAAATGAAGGTATGTTTTAAAATTATTGTTAGCAAAATTTATATATAGGCTACATTAAAATATCCAGAAATGGAATGAATAATATACAGCTATTCTCAGTCTAAGCTAGATTATTAAAATTTTAATAACTAAAAAGGCTACATTGGCCGAAAACATGCTACAATGGCTATACACTTAGGATTGTACTTTTAAACAACGCGTTGGCGTGTCGTTTAATATTATTTTCCTTTCTGATTTTGTCAGGTAGTTTTTATTAAGTGTATCGTTTTAAATGTAATCGATTTCTTTTTATAATAGCACCTGCAGCATCAGGATATAACGTTGGAGCTATCGTAGGTAGTGTGATCGCTGTTATTGTTGTTGCTGCCCTTGTAGTTGTAGCTGGATTCTTCTGGTACAGGTTTGTATTATTTTTTTCGGTTTGTTATTGTTTCTTTTAATGGTTGATTTGTTTGATTGGTTATGTGGGTTTGTTTTTTGTTTTTGTTTTTTTGGGGGGAGGGGGGTTGGGGGGGTTGTTGTTTGTTGTTGTTTTGTTTGGGGGTTTTTGTTGGGGTTTTTTTTTTTGGGGGGGGGGGTCGGGTTGGGGTGCGGGTTTGTAAACGTTTTATTTAGTTTGTTTATACTGTAATGAATGAAGCTTTACGTAAATACATCTAAGAGTAATTTTATATTTTTAAACGAAAACGGAATAGTATGCCAAAATTTAAGTTTATCTCCAAAAGTACATTTTTGTACGTACACCTGGGAGGTAAAATCGTATGTAGTGGTAGAAAAATACAGTTTTGACAACTAAAAGACTGCTAAATAAGACAAAAATGTATTTAATATGTAATTTTAGTCCTTAAAAGTTCTGTTACTCGGTAACATGTTACGATAACAGTCTCGTTACTCTTGCATTATTTGCTCGTGGGGCGGGACGTAACCCAGTGGTAAAGCGTCCGCTTGATGCACGGTCGGTCTGGGATCGATCCCCGTCGGTGGGCCCATTGGGCTATTTCTCGTTCCAGCCAGTGCACCATGACTGGTATATCAAAGGCCGTGATATGTGCTATCCTGTCTGTAGGATGATGCATATAAAAGATCCCTTGCTACTAACGGAAAAAAATGTCGCCGGTTTCCTCTCTAATAAAACTATATATCAAAATTACCAAATGTTTAGCCGGTGATTAATAAATCAATATGCTCTAGTGGTGTTGTTAAACAAAACAAACTTTAAACTTTAATTGCTTGTTGTAATAATTATTATATTTCACCTCATTTAACATGTGAAAAAACCCAAAACAAAAAACAATATTTACACTTTATGTATGCATGTATGACATATGAAAATGTTCTTTCACACCAGTACTGCTACTACTACTACTGCTACTGCTGCTACTACTACTACTACTACTATTATTATTAATATTATTATTATTATTATTATTTATTTATTATTATTATTGATATTATTACTATTACCATTACTAATACTATTACTAATGTTAATACTCATATTAATGCAAATACTAATACTATTACTCTTTAACGATTTACATGATTTACTTTTGAAAATAGGTATGTTGTATGCACTGTGTATTTATAATGAGAGATGCTCTCATTTCTGATAAATGTGTAGCCTACATGGTTTATGTTTGGCGCAAAATGTCAACATGAGTTCTCTTTATTATATGTTTGGGTTAGTTTTGATAATTATATGCTAAACGTCACACTGTAAAAGACATACATACAGTGATATAGATAAAAGGCGTATATTGATATTCATTTACCACTGCATAATATAATAAATGCACCCAGTCAAGTAATATTTCGCAACAAATATGTAGCCAAAACATATTCCAGGCTAACAAAAGTGATACACCTTATTGCTTTCTAAATTCTTTTGTTGTGACGTGTTCTTAGGAACGTTCGTGAGTTTATTGCCATTGTAAGATATTTGTGGTTAAGTCTTTTTAAATAGTAAAATTGCATATTATATACATTTTCTTATTTAGAAAATAAGTGTCTGTATAATCAATGTGTTTCTGGTCGTGATACTGTTTGTTGTAGCTCAAACTTCATTTTACTTCCTAATATTATATCTATTCCTTACGTACAAAAGTATTGGAAGTAAAATCCAGTTTGTACTACCAAAAAGACTAGGACATCTATGAACACCATGTATAACAAGAAAATGTATTCATTATGTATTATCAGTCACTATTATATATATATATATATAATATATATTATAATATATATATATATATATATTATAGTATATATATATAGATATATATATATATATATATATATATAATATATATATATCTTTTCTTCTTGTTCTTTTCTTTGGTTGGGTGTGTATGTGTTCTATTTTCTCTGTCTCTTTAATTCTCTCTCTCTCTCTCTCTCTCTCTCTCCTCTCTCTCTCTCCTCTCTCTCTCTCTCTCTCTCTCTCTCTCTCTCTCCTCTCTCTCTCTCTCTCTCTCTCTCTCTCTCTCTCTTTCTCGCTTTCTCTCTGTCTCTCTCGCACATCCCAACCAGTGTGTGTGTATTGCACATCGTCCATGCTCTATGCCACGAAAGGTTCCGAGTATGTCTGTCTCGGGATTCTGCATCTGGATAGCCAGGAAACCCAACCCGGGACAGATCCATCAATGAAAAATTGGTCTATGTAGCTGGAGTCTCCGGTAACGGTTTCGAGTATTCAGTGGTTGTTGGTGTAAGTTCACTTTTTTCCATGCTTATTTTATAAGCCCACGGAAGGTAGTTTTGCGAGTACACACCACACACCGGGACAAACACACATCCACAGCATACACAACACAAACACACATCATTCTGGTAACAACACCCCTGGGAAATGTTACGTGCAAAAGGACAATCCACTTTGGTTACCAACCGCACTAGGCAAGTATGAACAGTGGTGTTTTTTTAAAAAAACAAATGTGTTAACAGGTAATTATCATTCTACAATGACTGGTACAATAACGTTGATTAAGGTCTTGTAGCGTTGATCATTCTAATAACTCAATGTTTCTCCCATTAACTTGGGTGATATAACACAAACATTTTTAACACTGACCTGCACACCGTATATGCAAGTGACCATTAATTCGGTTTACAAGCGTAGCCTACTACTATACGTCAGTGATTATGATTAATTACGTTATTTTATTAATTATTATAAGTTCATGCTGAAAACTATTCTAATATTAATCTATTTAAACTAATACTAAAACTCTGCCATACTTTCCTTCACAGGCCATTATGTTGTTATCCTACACTGGGTCTATATAACCAGTGAAGTAAGCTAACAAATGTTGGCCAAGCATATCCCGTCTAACAAAACACCTTTTCTATTTAAGATTTACGTGTGAGTGTTCTGAGGAACGTTCACGTTTGTTGTAAGATAATTTGAAAGTCTTTTCTAGAGTAAAAGTACCTTATTAAAACTTTTTCTATTTAGGAAAGTGTCCTGTACAATAAATGTGTTTCTGGTCGTCATGCTATTTTTAAAATAGTACCTGACCTTTTCATCTCCTACTTTATAGTTTTTCCTACGACGGAAATGGTGTGGGAAGTAAAACCAGTTTGTAGACTTCAATGAAAGACTAGGATTTATAGAAGGCCGTGTATACATGGAAAGGTAAACCATGGTAGCTCATGCATTACTATTAGGGTAAAACATGTGTTGCCGAATAAAATAATAGAAAAATAATCATATTTTATATATATATTAGAAAAAGTGTGCACAATATTAATGCCCCCTGTTTGTCGGTGTAGTGTTGAAATGACTTGGTGCTTCCTTTGGATTGTGGCAAGTATATGTCCGATGTTTGAGAGACAAACGCAGGTTCGATTTTTACATGGACGACACAACTCTAGGCAGGGACAAGCCAGATCTTTTATATTTATTTATATAGAATAGGACAAAAATATACATTATTGTCCTCAAATTGTTGCCTATGCAGGGCCTTATATAGATTCGTATTGTGCCTTTAACAATTCTCTCCTAACCTCAATACATACCTATAAATCACTTCTTACAGTTCTGTCACTAATGGGGAAGTACGTTAATATCTTATTATATAAATGAAAAGCCACATGACTATATAATAAAAATATATAAAGAGCTCAACGTTTGTTAAGATTTTTGCTTGATTTTCTTCTTTTGTTTCTTTTCTTTGGGTGTGTATGTTTTTATTTTCTCTGTCTCTTTAATTCTCTCTCTCTCTCTCTCTCTCTCTCTCTCTCTCTCTCTCTCTCTCTCTCTCATCTCCTCTCCCTCTCTCTCTCCTCTCTCTCTCTCTCTCTCCCTCTCTCTCTCCTCCTCATCTCCTCCTCTCCTCTCTCTCTCTCTCTCTCTCTCTCTCTCTCTCTCTCTCTCTCTCGCTTTTTCTGTCTCTTTCGCACATCCCAACCAGTGCCCAATTGGTCTATTAAAAGCCGTGGTATGTGCTATATCCCTTGCTACTAATGTAAACATATGTAGTGTGTTTCCTCTGACAACATGTCAAATTGACCAAATGTTTGACACTCAGTAGCCGATGATTAATAAATCAATCTGCTCTAGTGGTGTCGTTAAACAAGCTAAACTTTATCTCTGCTATAACAGACGTTTGTGTCAAACACCTAGTATGGATTACAGTCTGAAATTACGTCGTTGAATAGAAGGAGTCTTCAAACAGAGAAATGTGTAAACAAAGTGACAACTAACAACTGATTATCCCCATTAAGTTAGATGTATCTTTAGAGTGGGTGTTTCCGTAAAACCGTTAGCTCATATAGTGTTACGAAGAGTAGAGAGCATTCAGTTATTAAAACAAATTGTCTCAGGTAATGTTGATGAATTGTTTCTTAATGTCTAGAGCAAGACAACATGCGATTTATAGCAGGCGGTGATCACCATTACATGCATTAGGGATTAGGGTGTCTAAAAAAAGAAACGAAAATATTTTTATGTAGCTACATCTTCTGACAGCGAGCGAGAGAGAGAGGGGGTGAGGGGGCAGGGAGGAGAGAGAGAGATAGAGAGGGAGAGAGAGATATATATAGATATAATATATATATATGTGTATATATATATATATATATAGAGTATAGATAGATATATATATAGAGATATAGAGAGCGAGATTGTATATATAGAGAGAGAGAGAGAGAGAGAGAGAGAGAGAGAGAGAGAGAGAGAGAGAGAGAGAAGAGAGAGATTGTGTTTTTTTATCAGTGTATACTGTGTGTGAGAGAAGATTGTGATAGAGACAGACAGATTCACGGCTACACCTATATTTGTGCCCGTATTCACAGCAACATTACTTTTAACTCTCTGAAAGACATTGTTATGAAATGAAAGTTTGTTTAAAGGTACATTGTAGATCTGTAAACTGCCCCCGGCTAATAGAGCTTTTTTAGCGTTTAAACTTGCACATTCTTTTCATTTTCGTCATAGAATTTTAATACCTATCTATAATTTTCCTAATGCATATAAAATGATAGCTAAGTGAAATCCGGTTTGACAAGATTAAGACGTCTAGAAGTACAAAGAGTGGCATACACGTCTACTCTAAGCAATAAAATGTAAACTCAGAGGCGGATCCAGGATTTTGTTAAGGGGAGGTTCTAAAAAAGACAGATTGAGTTTGTCAGAGTGTTCCCGAAGAGAGCGGGATCGGGGGTAAAGATGCACCTCGGAAATGTTTGAAATGAAGATGCCCAGAGAGATCTTTTTAGGGCAATTTAGTGTTGTACATTATGGATGATGAATTTTGCGGAAAAAAGTATTTAAAATGGGCACTTCAAATGAGCGGGGGTCTCACGACACCCCTATGACATTCCTCCCCTCTTTGGATCCACCAGTGTAACTAATATGTATATAATAGGTCTGATTGTACTGGTTAAACGGACTATATCGGTTGGAAACATGTTAAATATGTATAGTCTGTGGTACACAGTAAGGCATATCCCTTTTAATATCATTTTACGTACATCCTGGACAGTTGTATCCTGATTCGTTTCAGGTTACTAGATTGCTCAATGCAATAAATCATGCAGATCACTAAGTAAACATATCAGGTGTACATTCAGCTAGCCATTTTTCGCTAAACGCTTTCCAAAGGAAGAAGGAAGCAATATTTTCTTTAGCGACGCACTCGACACATTTTCATTACGGTTATATGGCGTTTGATATATTATGGTTAAGGACCACACAAATAATGAGAGAGAATATCCGCTGAAACCACGTGATGTGTGAGGTATTCTTTTAGGTTAACAGCAAGGGATCTTTTATATGTATCATACCACAGAGAGGATAGTAGGCCTACATACCGCATCCTGTGTTACACCAATTGTGGAGCATTGACTGGAACGACACATAGCACAATGGGCCTACTAACTCAAAAGTGGAGCCTACGTGGATTGTGGCATGGTTATAGCCTTCTGGCGGTCATCAGATGGCTGAACGTAAGCGTAACCCAAACCCCTGAACACTCAATCATTTGATGAACGCCAGAAGGCGTGAAACTCGATTCATGACAAACTCAGGCTATAAATATGATACAATACACACACACACACACACACACACACAACACACACACACACATTTACAGAAACCATAAAAGTGATATTCAGTGAAAAGTTATATTTTCACTGTATTTTAGTTAAAATATATAAATTATATTTATATTTTTATGAACAAGTTCATGATTCAGTTATCTTATTATTTTTACGATCTGATTTTGGAGGCCATTGTCGCTTATTCGTCTTTTAGTTTAATGATTACCAATTCATCTCGTCGTATTTGAAATTGTTTTAATTTAATCAATTATAGGCCTACTTATAAAATGGATATGATATGCAATTACGATAGAATATCTAAAACTGATTCAGTGCTAAGCCAAATAACGCAATGTCCAGTCGTTGAGTATAAGTTAAAGTTAAACTTAGAGTTCGATATTGGGGTTGTTGTTGGTTGTGACCCCTTCCCGACCCCCCCCCCCCCCCCCCCCCCCCCCCCCCCCCCTTCTTATACGCTTATGTTACCCATAACGGTGTCACTGATTCATGATTTACTTTAAAATTATATTGTTTAATTTTTAGACGTCGGCAGAAGGACCGCACTGAACCTAGATCAGACAGACAGGTCCCGGCCATATCAAAACCTACAGAGCCTTACATGATCAACGGCATTTACGTCCAAAACACGGAAACAGACGATTACGCGCGGATAGACGAAAATAAGCTGAACGAGACTGCCGCGGTTGTGTCCCCTTATGAAACTGCATCAGCAGATGAATTTGCCAAGGGAGGTAAAGACGACCAGGATCGAGAGACAGAAGAGGGATACACGTTAGCCAAAGATGTACCAGACGTTAGAGCGAGTCCAGGTGAGGTGAGTGCATCAGCAGATGAATTTGCCAAGGGAGGTAAAGACGACCAGGATCGAGAGACAGAGGAGGGATACACGTTAGCCAAAGATGTACCAGACGTTAGAGCGAGTCCAGGTGAGGAGAGTGGTAAGGGGCAAAACCGCATCGCAGTTGACGCCGGTGAGGAGGACCAGTACAACCGAATTACTTTCCAGCCAGCAGAAGTTCGTCCGCAACCCAATTATAGTCACGTGGTCGGTTCGGGCAAACAGGAAAACGAGGACCCCGACTACGACCATTTTGATACTAATACCGGGCATGGACGTAATTATATAATTGATGATTATGACGTCACCCATATCTGAAACCACACTGCTACCGATGCGGTAGAAGACCACGGTTAGACCAGCTTCTGGGGCGGTGCTTATATAACACTTTTAGAGTCCAGACTCGATCTCAAATGATGTCACGCGCATGCAGTTTGTAATGGCATTGTCATGACATTAATGTCTCAGACTCTATTAGAGTTTTGAGTTTAGACTCTAAACGTTTTATAAGCACCAGGCATGGAATGATAAATGCCCACCTATATGCTTTAAAATAAAGATATATACAGGCGTTTTGAATCTCGATGAACTAAGAAAAATTTACATAATTATAAACAGGACTCGTTTCAAATATTTTGAGATAATGTTTTGTGTCAGTATATATATATATATATATATATATATATATATATATATATATATATATATATATATATATATATATATATATGTATATATCGATTAATACTGCTCAGTGTCCGTGTTGATAATTTTTAAAGTCATATTGTCGATCACAACTATCATAAATGTGGGATTATGTTCCCATACATTGCTATATTTAATGTTTGATTTATTACAACAAGTTCTATACAATTGCGGTCTGAATAAACTGACTTAATACATTTGTATGGTTTCGCCATCAGCAATTCTTAACTATGAATATAAATTTAAAAATTGCCTTGCCACTACAAATTTGGTTTGCTGTACATTATTTGCAATGACACTTTGTCCTGGACACAATGGCCCGACGACTAAGAAGCTGGTTGATAATAAATGCAGTTTTTGTGCTAACGAACCAGAATCTTTGGAACATATATTTTTCTATTGCCCTCACTCTAATCAAATATGGAAAGCATTTGAAATTTGGCTCGAAACAAAGATAGGATCAGTTATTAAATTAAATATTCAAGATGTTTTGCTGGGTATCCCTAGTCAAAGCATTTTAATAAATCATCTAATTGTTATACTGAAAAGATACATATATAGTTGTAAACATAAAGAAAAACTACCAAAATTTATGGAAGCTCTTAGTTTTATAAAATATTATCGAACAATAGAAAAATATATTTTAGGATACAATGAAGACCGCTTCACAGAAAAATGAGGCATTTTACCTCTTTAAAATTAATACTTTAAATAATAATAATAATAATAGTAAGTCCATCAATTCAACTTAGTTTATTTTTACGCTAATGGAAACATCCTTTCAGCTGGAGATAAAACATTTCCTTAATTTTCTTACTAACATAACTGTCCCCCATGATTTTGCCAATACTTATTACGTAATAGATGTACATAGCTATTTTTCATTATTACTATTTTGCGATGTTATTTCTTCAAATAAGATGTATAATATGTATATGTGTGTGTGTAGTATACCCAAGCCACGTGGGTATATAACAAGGATGTAAATGTGGCATGTCATGGAAATAAACTTTTGAAAAAAAGAAAGAAAAAAAGAAGCTGGTTGAATAAAGTTCTTTTCATGACAAATTAAATGTACATATTTTCAGGCAGTATTTTGTTGTCATTTAGTAGGCGAACTTCTGTGCGATCCTGTCTTTAAGGTTCATAATCTATTATGTGTATTGTTTTAGCATTGTGTGCTACTCTTGGACGAAACTATAAGCCATGGCTGTATGTTCCGGCTTGATGGCTGGATGTTTTCAGGCAGTGTTTTGTTGTCATTTAGTAGACCTACTCTATTGAGGTTATAGAATGTCCGTGTTCCGGCTTGATGGCTTTCCACTGTCCCAACACAATGTCATGTCCAGATTAACCTTGATCGGACCCGAGGTGCTTGCGTCGCAGGTTCAAACCAACTCGGTGGATTCATTCAAACGATTGAGTTTTTTTCTCGTTCCAACCAGTGCACTACAACTGGTGAAATACCGTGGTATGTACTATCCTGTCTGTGGGATGGTGCATATAAAAGATCCCTTGCTACTAATGGAAAATGTAGCGGGTTTCCACTCTAAACGTTGAGTGCCCGCCTGTGTCGCAGGATCGAACCATCTCGGTGGATCCATTCAGCTGATTGGGTTTTTCTCGTTCCAACTAGTGCACTACAACTTGTCAAATGCCGTGGTATGTGCTATCCTGTCTGTGGGATGGTGCATGTAAAAGATCCCTTACTACTGATGGACAAATGTAGCGGGTTTCCTCTCTAAGACTATATATGTCGAAATTACCAAATGTTTGACATCTAATAGCCGATGATTAATAAATCAATGTACTCTAGTGGTGTCGTTAAACAAAACAAACTTCTTTTTTCCACTCAAAGACTATATTTCAAAATTACCAAATGTTTGATATCCAATAGTCAATGATTAATAAAACAATTTGCTCTAGTGGTGTCTTTGGACAAAACAAAGTTTATTATTTCCTTAAGATTCATAACCTTAAGGTTCCAACCAGTATACCACTACTTTCCTGTCTGTGGGAAAGTGCATATAAAAGATCCTTTGCTGCTAATGGAAAAATGAAGCGGGTTTCCTCTGATGCCTACGAATCATAATGACCAAATGTTTGACATCCAGTAGGTGATGGATAATTAATCAGTGTGCTCTGGTAGTGTCGTTAAACAAAACAAACTTTAACTTTCAACATAACGCATTCAGAAAGACAAATCTTTACCTGGATTCCAAATGGCGATGGTTCATTTCTCTAGCGCAGACCTTCAGGGCGTCCATAACCATATGTCTGACGCCATATAACCGTAAAATAAAAAAATGTGTTGAGTGCGTCGTTAAATAAAACATTTCCTTCCTTTACCTTCAGGGCAGGGTAGCAGTACAATTTGAAGCATATTCATGTTTAATGTTAAATAGGGATCCATTCAACTGATTTAAAAAAAAAAAACATTTTTATCTCCATTACAACCAGTCCACCATAACTGGTCAAAGGTCGTGGCATGTGCTTTTCTGTCTATGGGAAAATACATATAAAAGATCCCTTGCTGCTAATGAAAAACAAACGTAGCGGGTTTCTTTTGACTACGAGTCAGAATTACCAAATGTTTGACATCCAATAATTATAATCAATGTGCTCTAGTGGTGTCGTTAAACAAAACAAGCTTCTGTTTTAACGTTAAATGGATGCGATAGGTCAGGATAAAGCTATGTTTCCATTAATGCGGTTGCGGTGCGGATGCGGTTGCGGTGCGGGTGCGGGTGCGGTCCGGGCACGGGTGCGTCAAATATCGCATAACATTATTTTTATAGTAAGTGTTTCCATTAATGCGATTTCCGTCCGGCGCTCGCGCGGGAACGCATGCGATTTGTTTTTTGATCGGATCATGGAGCGATTCCAGCTAGCCCGCATAAGAGTCGCACAGAGGATTCCCCTAGAACGCAGGGCTTCCCCAAAAATGTCTCGTGTACTTTGAATGACACTTATCGAACTTGTACTAGACCAAATTTAAAGCGCGTGCATGACTGTACAGATCCCCATCATCGAGATGTACAATATATATATAGCAGAGGTTACACAAGTTACTAGGTCTTCTCCATAATACATACATGTTACCACAGTAATGTATTTTTGCAATTTAAATATGAACACAAATAAATATTACTGAAAGAGAGAAAGAAAGAAAGACAGAATAAAACACAAAACAGAAATAAGGCATCACACTGATTACGTAAGGAATATCATATACATGTATGTATGTATATATATATATTTGTGCTTAAAGCTATGTTTCCATTAATGCGGCTGCGATCCGGGTGCGTCCGATTGCGGTGCGGGTGCGGGTTGTGTTTCCATTAATGCGGCTACTGACTGCGATTACTCCAGTAATGGCATTCAAGATGCAAATACTGCAACATCACTTATTATTTGAAAAGGAGCTTATTATGATAGTCGCAACGTCTAATTTGATACAGAAACGGAAAAGATTTTTAATAAAACAACAAAACAAAAACAAAAACAAACAAACGATTGTGTGGGGTTTTTGTTTTGTTGTAATATTCTAAAGGTTTGTCAAATGTACACACCAATCATCAGTAACATAGATAGATCATTTAGTCAGATAATGTAAACGTTGATATAATGTACTTTAAGAGGAATGCAGATACTATGCCGGGTTTTGGTGAAAAACGGCGCCTGAAGATTCCGAACATGCTGTTGTCAAGACCAAGACACACGCTATCGTTGTAAATGTTTTCCAAATCTGTTACGAGTGAATACCATGCAGGACTCCAGATTGAAATATTGATGCCAGTTTCCCGTGAAGGACGGGTGCTTGAACGAATCGTGTTTTCTGGTATCCACATCTCAAGTTACAACTTAACGTTTTGAAAATCTTAACAGAGTTTGTTTTCTTATTCAGAGGTTTGAACGCAAAACAAATCAAGGGTAGTTTTTCTTTCATGGATGCGTCATTTCCATCGCCTCTCTTGACGACAACTTGGTTCGTTTTCTATTGATCACTCAGTGTTCAGTTAATACAGACCTTCAAGTAGAAATTAAACGCATTTCATCTGTCAACTAATGCCAGCTCGAACGAAGAGTCATCATTTGCAATTGCATGTATCACAAAGAAAGAAACCATATCATAGAAGGCACGGCACGTCATAACGTTTCACGATTTCACAGAACGCATCCGCGCGATAAGGCGTTAGTGCATTCAGGCCACCAACTGAACAACTTTGGCGTTTCGTAGCGTTCAACAGGTTCTTTATCAGAGGACAATTTTAAGTATGTAACGTGTGGCATTGAAATGATTTGATATATCATAGTAAGAGATCTGCTGTTCAAATTGTTTATCGAAGGATAATTTATGAGTGTATAACATCTGTGGCATTGTAATGATTTGATATATCATTCCAGACCCAGGCCCGCCTAGAAAGGGTCATCATGGTCTTTTCAAGTCTTTAGTACGTGACCTCAAAATATGTTTTCTGGCGCCGAATATTTCAGAACTGCGCTTGCCAATGCTTTGTAAGTTGAACTCTCTCGTCAGTCCCTCGTCTTTTTCTTTGAATGACGACTGCCAGATCGTCAGCCTGCTTGGGGACTTGTCCTCCATGTTCATGCCTTGGCTGTAAATGGATCTGCCTGTGTAGCACCTGCACGAGGTCCCCTCGTATATGAGGTATTCGTTGTCGGTGGGGTTCACACAGGATACGAGACACGACAGCATCGACACAGTGCCTGCGTTCTGGTTCACGTGCATCAGACACAGAAAGAGTGAAGACAGAGAAAACAAACGTCCACGTCTGCTTCGCTTCATCGCGTCGAATGGTTGTAACATTCGGTATTTTCTGCTGGACACAAACTATTCAAAGCATGTGGCAGGTGCCATTTGTAACAAAGAACCGGCCACGTTGGATGGTGATTAAGCCATCGGACATAAGGCTGGTAGGTACAAGGTTAAGCACCCCAGACCCGGCTTCCACCCAGAGCGAATTTTAACGACACAATGGGTAGGTGTAAGGCCACTACACCCTCTTCTCTCTCACTAACAACTAACAATTAACAACTAACCCACTGTCCTGGACAGACAGCCCAGATAGCTGAAGTGTGTGCCCAGGACAGCGTGCTTGAACCTTAACTGGATATAAGCACGAAAATACGTTGCAATGAAATACAAGAAAGATATGCAGCGGTGGATCTAGGTGGGGGGGGGGGGCTAGGAGTGGACCAGCAAGCATGCATAGATGATGTAACTCTACACCTTTGCAAACAATATAGCGTGTTTCCTCTCTAAGACTATATGTCAGAATTACCAAATGTTTGACATCCAATAGCCGAGGGGGTGAGACGTAGCCCAGTGGTAAAACGCTCGCTTGATGTGCGGTCGGTTTAGGATCAATCCCAGTCAGTGGGCCCATTGAGCTATTTCTCGCTCCATCCAGTGCACCACGACTGGTACATCAAAGGCCGTGGCATGTGTTATCCTGTCTGTTGTATGGTGCATATAAAAGATCCCTTGCTGCTAATCGAAAAGAGTAACCCATGAAGTGGCGACAGCGGGTTTCTTTCCTCAATATCTGGGTGGTCCTTAACGATATGTCCGACGCCATATAACCGTAAATAAAATGTGTTGAGTGCGTCATTAAATAAAACATTTCCTTCCTTCTTCCAATAGCCGATGATTAATAAATCAATGTGCTCTAGTGGTGTCGTCAAACAAAACAATTTGTTTTGTTGGAATGGGGAAAAAAAGACACCTCAATTGAATGTTGTATCATTATCTCTGTAAATATTCTTATAGCCAGTTGGTGGTGCTCGAAAGATTAATTTAATCTGAAAAGAAATTTCATAAATTATATTGTTAAACGATATTTGTTAAACGAGTAACTACTGAATAGTACCTTGGCTTGCCAAGATGTCATATTGTGGACCATTGTTTTGGGGGGTTTTCACAATATTATTATTATTATTATTATTATTACATTTTTGTTCTTTTTTTTTACAAAATTCTTAATTTTATCTTTACTTTTATATGTGTGATAGCAAAAGTATTAATATGAAGAAGTTACAATGTGAAATACAAAGCACACACGTATATCACGCGGCATTTGTTACCATTCATATTCACAACTGATTAGCATGTATGATTCTGAATGGTTGGTTTGTTGGTTTTAAAAGAAAACACATTTCATGATATTAAAATATTTGCTTTTCGACACAGCATCAAACAGAGAAAACAATTGAACCCATGAACTATTTGAAAAGTCATAACTTAGTTCCGAATGTCTAGGATAAAGTAATCAAACATGTTTTTGTTGTTTGTTTTGTTGGGGGGTTTTTTGTTGTATTTTTTGTGTGTGTGTTTTTTTTGTTTGTTTTTTGTTGTTGTAATATTCTAAAGGTTTGTCAAATGTACACACCAATCATCAGTAACATAAATGGATAATTTAGTAAGATAATGTAAACGTTGATACAATGTACTTTAAGAGGATTGCAGATCCTATGTCGGGGTTTGGTGAATAACGGCGCCTGAAGATTCTTTCCGAACATTCTGTTTTCAAGACCACGACACACGCTATCGTTGTGAACGTTTTCCAAATCTGTTACGAGTGAATACCATGCAGGACTCCAGATTGAAATACTGATGCCAGTTTCCCGTGAGGACAGGTACTTGAACGAATCGTGTTTTTGGTATCCACATCTCAATTTGCAACTGAACGTTTTGAACAGAGTTTGTTTTCTTATTCAAAGGTTTGAACGGAAAAAATCAAGGGTAGTTGTTCTTTCATGGATGCGTCATTTCCATCGCCTCTCTTGACGACAACTTGGTTCGTTTTCTATTGATCACTCAGTGTTCAGCTAATGCAGACCTTCAATTAGAATGCCAGCTCCAACGAAGAGTCATCATTTGCAATTTTATGTATCACAAAGAAAGAAACCATATCATAGAAGGCACGATACATCATAACGTTTCACGATTTCACAGAACGCATCCTCGGGATAAGGCGTTAGTGCATTCAGGCCACCAACTGAACAACTTTGGCGTTTCGTAGCGTTCAACAGGGTCTTTATCAAAGGATAAGTTTTAAGTATGTAACGTGTGGCATTGAAATGATTTGATATATCATAGTAAGAGATCTGCTGTTCAAATTGTTTATCGAAGGATAATTTATGAGTGTATAACATCGTGGCATTGTAATGATTTGATATATCCCAGTCCCAGCCCGCCTAGAAAGGGCCATTATGGTCTTTTCAAGTCTTTAGTACGTGACCTCAAAATATGTTTTCTGGCGCCGAATATTTCAGAACTGCGCTTGCCAATGCTTTGTAAGTTGAACTCTCTCGTCAGTCCCTCGTCTTTTTCTTTGAATGACGACTGCCAGATCGTCAGCCTGCTTGGGGACTTGTCCTCCATGTTCATGCCTTGGCTGTAAATGGATCTGCCTGTGTAGCACCTGCACGAGGTCCCCTCGTATATGAGGTATTCGTTGTCGGTGGGGTTCACACAGGATACGAGACACGACAGCATCGACACAGTGCCTGCGTTCTGGTTCACGTGCATCAGACACAGAAAGAGTGAAGACAGAGAAAACAAACGTCCACGTCTGCTTGGCTTCATCGCGTCGAATGGTTGTGACATTCAGTGTTTTCTGCTGGACACAAACTATTCAAAGCAGCAGTAATTAAGTCTGATTTACAACTACACAGGAATGGCTCAGATAAAACTGAATATAAAGTGACACGTTGTATTTCGTCCACTGCTGAAATATTAATGCAGAAGTAAATTATTGTTGAGTCCTGTGGCGGATCGAGTGCTATTTGTAACAAAGAACCGGCCACGTTGGCGTCGTAGTAAAGCCATCGGACATAAGGCTGGTAGGTACAGGGTTCGCAGTTCAACTTATTTGCGTCTTTATATCCAATTAAGGTTCAAGCACGCTGTCATGGGCACAGACCTCAGCTATCTGGGCTGTATGTCCAAGACAGTAGGTTATTTGTTAGTTGGTTAGTGGTTAGAGAAAAAGAAGAGGGTGTAGTGGTCCTATTGAGTCGTTAAAACTCGCTCTGAGGTTGAGCTGGTACCGAGCTGCGAACCCAGTACCTACTAGCCTTATGTACGATGGCTTAGCCACAATACTATTCACACGTGCGAAGAGTGCATATAGCTGTTGTCGGGCCTGCACTCAGCATTGCAATCTGAGTGAGAGAGAGAGAGAGAGAGAGAGAGAGAGAGAGAGAGAGAGAGAGAGAGAGAGAGAGAGAGAGAGAGAGAGAGAGAGAGAGAGAGAGAGAGAGAGAGAGAGAGAGAGAGAGAGAGACAGTATAAAAAGTTAGGAATTGGATATAGGATATGCAGCGTACCAATCGACATAAACGGAGTATATACTACCAACCCTCACCCTTAAAACAAATTGGGGGTCATGCTGCTCATTTCTGAGATAATGGGTAGCGTCTATGACTACCCTAGTTCGGCACAAAATTCGAGTACTTTTTTCACAGGTACCCCATACATGTTTCAAGCACAAGGCTACTTGACACTGTGATACTAGATGAAATTAAATTGCATAAGTGTTTTGCCCAGATGAAGCTCTCTTTTTTTCACAACCAACACACTAACATTTATCACCAATCACAGGACATGTGGTGTTCACTTCTCTATACAAAATTCGGTGCACCTCGAACTTTGACCCAGCCGGAAGTTATTTGGTTTAGTACTACCTGTATGTTTGTAAAACGTGAGTTTCCCCCCAACCTCGTATGCGTATAGTTTTATGTTTCTTTTGAGTGAAGTGATCTTCACTGCAAGCTGTATCCAATCTCTAATACAATACACTTTATTTCTAAAATGTACCTGAGCAAATGTTTCTATTGAATAGAAAAGAAAAAAAACATACTTCCGCATACCTGTTTTTGAGTCATGTACAGGTTTACTTCGATGTTGGGGTGTTGTGGGGCGAGGTAATTTTTGCCTAAAGATTAAGGTCAGCTATATAGCTATTCGTACATTAACTAGCTATTGAGTTTGAAACAACAGTATACCGTCAGTATGAAGTGGGTGTTGGTAAACGTGTATTTGAGTCTAGCGGTGTTTCGTCACTGTGATCGCTGTAATGCAGGTAAGATACACAAAGTATTAGTAGTCTGTTGTGATATATATACTCTCTCACTCTATCTCTCTATATATATATATATATTATATATATATATCTGTATATATATATATATATATATCTATCTCTCTCTATCTTATTCTCTCTCTCACACTCTCTCTCTCTCTCACTCTATATTACTCTCTCTCTCTCTCTCTCTCTCTCTCTCTCTCTCTCTCTCTCTCTCTCTCTCTCTCTCTTTCTCTCTCTCTCTCTCTCTCTCTCTCTCTCTCTCTCTCTCTCTCTCTCTCTCTCTCTCTCTCTCTCTCTCTCTCTCTCTCTATATCTATATATATCTATATATATATCTATGTCTATTATTCTCTCTCTCACACTCTCTCCCTCTCTTGCTTCTCTCTCTCTCTTCTCTTGTTTCTGTCACTATCTAGATCTCTCCTTTTTATCTCCTCTCCCCTCACTGTTTTTGTTTTTGTCTTGGTTTGTTGTTTGTATATACAATGTTTACGTGATACTGACTTTTATTGTAAAATATAATTTTATCTATCTGTGATATTTGTACTTTTTTTGCAGTTCTTTACACTGTGTTTTTATTTAACTCTTGAATTTTTATATTGATGTTGATCATCACTTCATGTTTTGAATTACCATAGTTTGACACCCAATAGCCGATGTATTTTTCGTGCTTGGGTGTCGTTAAACATTAATTCATTCCATTGGTTTGTATCTGTCTTTCTGCTCTATTTGTCTTCTCCACCTTCTCGGATATCGCTGAGTAAAATAATGCTCATAATTACAAGCATTATATACATTATTATACATGTACTATTCTCATATTCTTTACAATAAATAAAATGTCACAAAATGTTTATACTTCACTTCATAGTTGCATCTTTATGCGCTTAGTTTGTTTGGATATATTATAACTTCAGAGACCTTGTAGAAATTAACATATTATACAACTAATTCTCAATGACGTTTGGCATGTAAAATGTTTACATATCCCACGTCCCTTATCTCATTTTGTTTTTCGTATTACTGTAGCAAAATTGTTATGTATGCAGTTATCAATATTTGTATTATATACTTTTGCGGTATATTGTCAGATCCTGTCTCCAAAGACGTGAAAACATCCACAGCATGTTACGGATCGGATCCAAAGTGTAATTCGCACAATTTGACTTGTCATGGTAACTCCGTGTACATCACAATCTGGAATGCTTCTTACGGTATAAAGAATAAACAAATCTGTAATAGTGGAGTGGCTGATTGTAACACTTATGCCAGGATGTGTTGTTCTTTAAACAAATCAGATTTATTTGTTTTATACAATATCAATGATATGCAGACGTTGACTGGGAATTGTTCCGACAAACGTCAGTGCATTTTCAAAGCTCCACGGACTATACACACCATCAATGGAGGTGGACAGAAGTTATCTAGCTATTCAGTAGTCCGCTACTCGTGCTTAGCTGAAATAACACGTGATGGTATGTTACAAATTATTGTTAGCTAATAATAATAATAATAATAAAAAACAAATAATAAATAAATGAGCTTCTATAATTATATACATTAGAATTATTAGAAAAGCATCCAATATACAGATATTCACGTTTTAAACAATATTACGTAATTTTAATAATTAAAAAGGTTATGTTCGCTGAAAACTCGATATATCGTCAATGGAGGCATTAAAAAGAGATCTAGCTATTCAGTAGTCCACTAATCATGTTTTCCTCAAACACCAAGTGATGGTATGTTACGAAAGGTTTGTTTGCAAAATTTTATTTTTAGAATGACTACAAATGCAACTGAATTTGCAGATTTTAAATATTTTACCAATTAAAAGGGTTATATTGGCTGAAAATATCTTACACACTTACACACGTGTTGACGTATCGTTTAACAAATACACTTTTCCTTTTTATTAAGTATATCGCTTTAATTGTAAACATAGCGCCTGTGGCATCAGTACCCGTTGGAGCTATCGTGGGTGGTGTGGTCGCTGCTGCTGTTGTTGTTGCCGTCGTAGTTGTAATTGGAGTCATCTGGTACAGGTTTGTATTATTTTATGTTTAAAGTTTTTTTTAAAAACTTTTTATCATCATCATCATTGTGACGGAACATGCTCTTAATTTTGTTTTCGCCTGTGGCGATATTAATTGTTTTAGAGGGCCGTGTGCAATTCCAATATGCACTTAAGCCCAGGTGGGCAACTTTGTTACGTAATACCTCCGCTGCGCAACGGTGGTCGAGCTGTTCTAATACACACCCAGAGCAGGTGCGGAGGCCATGTGGCCAGTAGTTACGTAATACCTCCGCTAGTTCGGTACGATCGGGGTATATTTGGCGAACTAGGCGTCAGTAAGTCTAGGCTTCTAAGAAATATATGCCGTCTCGGTCGCTGTGGAAAATTCACATGATACGTGAGGTGCCTCGATGTACCCCCAGGCGATATTTGGAATTTATGATAAATAGCTAGGGTTTTAGAGATATCAGACCCGCCCACCACCATCCCTCACCCCGGCTAGGATTACTCTACAAGCGACAACAGGAGCCCAGCCAGAGCCCATACCAGAACCGATTAAGACCAACTCCATCACCACCCCACAGGAGGATACCCCCGCCATCTCGCCAAACCCAGTAACCAACACCCCCACCCCAACCCCTACCCCCAACTCAACCCCCACCCCAACCCTCACTACCGCCCCAACACCTACCCCCAACCCAACCCCCACCCCAACCCTCACTCCCAACCCAACCCCTACCGTAACCCCTAGCCCCAACCCAACCCCCACCACAACAGCCACCACCACCCCACCCCCAACCTCGACCCTCACCACCCCGACCGCTCCCCCCAATCCAACTACCCAGACTAACACCCCGTCCCAAACTCGAGCCAACCCCAGAACCAATGGTGACCTACCGAACAGACCTACCAACCAGTGGCTCATCAAGATGCACCCCCTACACCCCCAAAAAACGTCTAAAAGTAATGCTCAAAAAAAATAATCCTCATCTTGACATAAACGCGGCAACAACCTGGACAAACGGATATATCCTAATCTCTGCAGAAACAAACCAAAATAGATTCATTTACGTAATCGGCCGCCGACTTCAACTGCTCCCCTATGAAATTAAACCAGCAAAATGCCACCACTGTCAGCACCCAAGGAGCTCCATAAATTCCCCATGCAATAGGCAAATACAATGCCCCAATTGTCTGAGGAGGCACATGGCCCATGATAATCGGTGCCACCACTTCCAAAGGGCACTGAGAATCATGAACATGAATAATAATAATAAACCCAAAATAACTCCAACATTCGCGCGGGCAAACCCAACAACAGCTAGCGTCTCCTACGCTAGCGTAGTTAAAACCAATGACAGAAATCAAGTAGCAGAGCTAAAAACCATAATTGATAAACTGGTGTTAGAAATCACTAACATCACAAATAAACTTAACAACTAAATAATTAAATAACTAATAGTAAACTAACCTAATTACAGGACCCAAATATGGGAGATACGTCTCCACACACCAGGAAAAATAACAACAATCTAGACAAAAAGGGCCTTAGCATACTCCAGTGGAATGCTAAGGGCCTCCACTCTATGGGTCATGGTGCCGAACTTATCCAATTTATAAGCACCAATAACAACAAACCGGACGTAATCTGCATTCAAGAAACCTGGTTAGGAGCTGGATCCAGCAAAAATAAACATAAGGGAGCTAAACTATTTAAAATTCCGGGCTACACTACGTATTATAAGAATAGAGATAATTCCACCAGAGGAGGTATAGCCACTTTAATTAAAAATAGCATACCTCACACTGAGGTTAAGTATAAAGACATCAGTATTAACCTAGAAGTACTAGGGATCACAGTCTTAAATGATAAAATGCAAATAGATATTACTAACGTATACAGCCCACCGGGAACGGCGCATGAAAATCTAACTCTAAACGATTTAACAAGCTTATAAAACCAAATCATAACCTAATATTGGTAGGAGATTTCAATAGCCATAATACGCTGTGGGGAGGTCAGAACTCCGACGCACAGGGAGAAATACTAGAAGAATTTATTAACGTACATAACCTAGTATGTCTCAATGATGGTAGCACTACGTTCATTCATGATAACTTAGTGGGCTCCTCTACCATCGATCTAACCATAACATCAAACTGTATAGGTGCAAATACCCAATGGGAGGTGTTAGACGCTCTCAATAGCGACCACCTCCCTATTTTAACTAGCTACAAATGTAACATTAACTACTCAGAAAATGAAATATTTAAACCTAAATTTAAATTCAGCAAAGCCAACTGGGATAATTTTACTAAAGATTGTAATAATATTAAATTAGACAACGAACTAACCATAGACGAAGCAACAACCAAATTAACTAATGAAATACTTCAAATCGCCGAAAAAAACATACCTAAAACTAAACAAAGTACTAAAAATAGACCAGTCAAATGGTGGACGGAAGAAATCAAAACTAAATGCGGTTATCGCAATAGAATGCGTAAAATATTAAAAAAACCCAGGAAAACCAGAATATCACACTAAATATAAGATAGCAAACAATTAAGTAAGTAAGTTAATAACCAATGCTAAACAAGCCAGCTGGCAAACTTTCTGTAGCGAGATTAATAATAGAACATCTATTAGAGAAATGTGGGGTAAAGTTAAAGCCATACAAGGACACCGCGCGACCACCACAGTCCTCCAAAAATATTAAAATGCTACCACTAATAAACAAAAGGCCAATCTTCTTAGTAAAACTTTCGGTATAAATAGCAGCAATAAAAATTTCCCTAAACAATTCCTAGACAAACTGACAAAAAATAATACCTTACCAACAAATAATACGCCTACAACTAATCATGATACCAATGACAACCTAAAATTTAACAAACCTTTAATGCTTAGCGAACTAAAAACAGCCCTTAAAGCCAAAAAAAAGCACCGCCACAGGGCCGGACCAAATTAGCTATAATCTACTCAAGCACATGCCTGATGTTGCCCTACGGGTGGTGTTATTGGTCTTTAACAGAATCTGGAGGGAGGGTCAAATGCCCACTGCATGGAAACATGCAGAGTGCTTTAGCCTCCCTAAAGCGGGTAAAGATCACTCTCTCCCGGGGAGTTATCGACCAATAACACTAACATCACACGTGTAAAACCTTAGAAACAATAATTAATAAAAGACTCAATAACTATCTGTTAGAAAATAAACTTATCACTAATGTGCAAAGTGGATTCAGATCCCAACACTCTACAATAGATCAGATAGTAAGATTACAAAATAGTATTAATAATGCCTTCCGCAAATCAGATAAAGTACTAGCAATATTTATAGATATAGAAAAAGCATTCGATATGGTATGGCGGGAAGGCCTACTCAAAAAACTAGAAACCAAAGGTATAAAAGGAAACATGTTTAATTTTATTAATAACTTTATTCACAATAGATCTATTTCAGTCCGGGTAAATGGCCACTTCTCTGATAAAACTGAAATCTTCAATGGTATCCCGCAAGGTTCGGTCATCTCACCAACCGTATTTAATATTTTTATAAATGATATAACCAACGCACTTAATGCCAAAAGTAAAACTAAATCACTTAAACCACTTAACACGGCTCTCTTTGCTGATGACTGCGCCATCTGGCGCACAGGCAGGTCAATCCCGGCACTGTTTAACCAAATACAGCAAGAGATGGACAAAATAAATAAATGGGCCTTGGACTGGGGTATTAAACTATCAGAAACTAAAACAGTCTGTATGCTTTTCAATAAAGTTACCACTCAGCTAGAAAACTATCAATTAACCTCAAATAAGAAAGTAATTCCGAGAGTTAAAGTATTTAAATTTCTAGGAGTCACCTTCGACTCCAAACTCACGTTTAAAGAACATATCAATGGAATAATCAATAGCTCAAAAAATACTCTTAATCTTCTAAGAGCCATCTCAGGTACTAGCTGGTGGGCACAAACTGAAGCAATGCTCATGGTCTATAAAGCATGCATGCTGTCAAGGATAAACTACGGAGCTCAGGCATACAGTTGTGCCTCACCAAAGTTACTTCAAGAACTAGATATCATTCAAAATAAAGCGTTAAGAATAATAGCTAAAGTCCCTTCCAATACCAGCGGCCAGAGTCTAGAAGTAGAATTTAACATCATGCCGCTGGAATACAGAAGGAAATTACAACATCTTAAATATCATCTTAAAATCCACTCACTTATATTAGATCACCCAGTTCAAGAACTTACCCCAGTAACAACTAAACCAGGAATGACAAGCAAAGGCAATAAACATTTTAATGATTCATTCGCCACTACGGCCAATAAAATAGAAATAGAAACTGGCATAGATAATACGCTGTTGGCAATGTACCACATTAACCAACCTATAGACTGCCATACGCCATATTTAATTAAAAAGGCAACCGATGCCACGCCGTTCCCACCTTTAAAAAAAATCTTATTCGAAGCCGCAGCTAATGAAAATTATCCGGAGCATGTCCATATCTATACGGATGGCTAAAAAACCCCAGATAATGGTAGGGTTGGCTTCGCTGTAGCAGAGGAAAAAGTATCTAAAACCGCTAAAATTGTCAGATATTCCCGGCTGTCAGATAACCTATCAGTATACACATCAGAACTGACAGCCATTTATGAAGCCATCAACTGGATTATATTTCAAAAATACTCTAAAAGTGTTATCTTCTCAGACAGTCTCAGCTCAATTCAATCTCTACAAAATAATAAATCTACTAGACCAGACATCCTGGCAGCTATCTATGATAAACTTAAAATAACTAACCAATTACACTTAGAAGTAACACTAGAATGGTCCCAGCCCATGTAGGTATCATCGGCAATGAAGTAGCAGACTACGGAGCCAAAACAGCACTTTCATTCAGAACTGATATCAAGCATATACCACTAGGAATTTCAGAACTTATGTCAAAAGCAAGGAAACATTACATTAATCTTTGGCAGTCAGGCTGGGACCAAACCAAATCCGTTTGGCACTACAATATAAAACCAGTAGTTAATTCCATCAGGCCTAAACACTCTAATACCTACATAGATAAAATAATTACTAAAATCCGACTAGGCAGATCAATTCAACTTAATAGCTGCTCTTTCTCTAAAAATAGAAATCCTGATTGTGTATGCGGTTCCCGGGAAGATATGAAACATTATCTCCTGGATTGCACACTGCACACCAATCAAAGGAAAATAATGTTAGACTCAATATTCGAAGCCAACCAAAATATAACAATTACGCCTAACATGATACTCAACCCAGATAAATTACATAAACATAAAGCCTTTAAGGCAGTCTACCAATATGTTCAAGCTACCAAACCAAAACTATAATACCTAACAGTGCTATTAATATTTTCAAAACCACCCACTTGTACGCCGCTAAGAAAGAACTGCGACCAATTCGAACTCAACTCGATGCTTTCTAACTTACGGTCAAAGGTGGGTAGGTAGAGATTTCTAAACCTAAGTAGTGCTCATTTAGTGCAACAACAGGCACTCATAACCTTTCACTAGTACGCCCCTAAGAAGGAACTGCAACCAATTCGAACTCTACTCGATGCTTTCCAACCTAGGGGCCAAAGGTGAACAGGTAAAGATAAGACCCACTATAGTGCTAATAAATTATTTATAGGGATTACTCAAAACCACCCACTTGTAAGCCCCTTCATAAGAGCTGCAACCACTATTGAACTCGGACCCGAAGGTGGGTCGGTAGCGAATATTCTAAAAACTAACATTGATTTTTGTATGAATATATGTATCTTGTGAATGTTAGACCCGAGCCGTGATTACCATCATAGACTAGGTAGAAATAGAAAGCTAATTAAAGGGAGAGCAAAGAGAATGATTGGAGTTAAAATAACAAATTGCAATTGGTATTCACTTTCAGGTGAATTGGTGGCCCTTAAAAGGGCCGGTTTATATACAACACTATTGTCGTCTAATAGTGTTGTGAATGCGGAAGAAGTACTTCCGCATTCCACGAGGTCCAAAATGAACCCCATCCGGCAGGTAATCATCAGGATAGTGCATCAAGAGGGGCACTACGTCTCGCTTGACTAATTTCCGCAGCCGGCGATTCACCGCATTCCGTATAGTGTTAAAATGCGCCATAGTCATGTGAGGGGACTTCTTGAATACGCCCCGCTTACATAGCTCCAGGAAGCATACCCGGCCTGCCCCATTTGCTAGAAACCGCTCTCTCAATGATACCAGCTGTAGCACCACGCTCTTCGGGTCGGTTTCAGGTGTCAAGTCGTTGCCTCCCAAATGGATTATCACTAAATCCGGCTTATAGCCAAGGGCCTCTGTTAGCAAATCCTCTGGTATGCGGTCTGACCGCATACCACCCCGTCCATAAAAACGGCATTCCGCATCTACTTTCAAATCGCCACCGGTTTGTTGCTCCAATCTCCTTACATAACTACTGCCAAAAATAGTAACTCGAACCATGATTAATTCATTAATGAGTTATGGCAACATAGCTATCTTTATACCCAACTGTGATTCACAGCAGAGCAGTTAATTGGAGCAAACTAATAACCAATCAGAAGCCAGATAAGACGCCATTTAGGACACCATAATAACGACAGCCCCTTGGCTATGTTTGGATCCCCCCTAACCAAAATACCTTTAGAAAATGACCACACGGTTTAACCAGATAAGAATTTAATATAATATTGCTGTTTTCTTTTTTTCAGTTAGCCACAGTGTGCGTCACGGACACGGACTTTACCTGTATATAATGCACTTATATATTTCTTTGCCAATAAATGGAACCCTCTTTATTTTTTTTACGAACTATGTATATATGTTAAAGCACTGCTTTTTTAACCAATATACTACACTATAAGGGACAACCCCCTTCAAATTAGATAGATAAGCTAGAATAACTCCCCCTCTGGCCTTATGGCCTTATATTTCATAATCCAAGGCTAGGGGGGGGGGGGGGGGGGTGGTGGCTCTGAAAAGACGTTGGTTGCATTACACTCGATTAGGATGCTAGGACAATAGGAACAACCTAAACACCATAATAGGGAACACATACAAACCAACATGCTCTGCAACAGTACACAGGGTGCATTGCCTAATCATAACAATGTACCCGCACCCAGTTAATGGCCCAGCACGTACTCTAATAAGGAGCTGAACAAAAGAATATCAGCTCCGAGTACAAAAAATTGCACTGCACCCAGGGAATGGCTGAACAAAAGAATATCAGCCTACCGTACCCAAACCCCAAAAAGCTGCTGGTGTGTACTTGGTGATTTGGAGATGGAGGAATAACAACGGCTGCAAGACCGACACAACGATCTGGACCCCCTGAAACGGCCGCCTACCTACCGGTGTTACCACATTGCACGAGTCTCCCCTGGGTTGTCATGCCACGACCAGAAGCGGTCAGGCCCTTTCTCAGGGCCCGATGGGCAACCTAGGGAGACACCACAGCAACACCCAGGTCTAATTAACGAGCTACTCTCGATATACTAAAGTCAAAACTTATACTAGCTCTACTACCCTTTACAGTTTAGACTGACCATTCAAAATTCGCGCCAAAATTCCTTCAAATCAAAACTGCGCACCTTTTCTCTTTCGCATATTAACTGCTCCATTCAAAATTCCATAGCACCACCACCCACCCCCGCCTGCTACCGATCCCGGTCGGACTGCTGGTGCTCCCTTGCACCTGCCAGTCGGAGGCTGGTCCCCTTGACTCCCCCCCCCCCCCCCCAACTTTCTGTCTTGGACGACAGAGCTTGCTCCGCAATCACTTGCACCCAAGACAGGCGTACGCTACAACAGCTTGCTCTGAATGTGCACGTTAAACCCTATGACATGACATGACATGACACATGAGATATCAGGGAGAAACATTGGAAGTATCCAGGGGAACGGACGTGGTCCAACTGAACGACATATATTAGTTCAGACCGGACTTGGTAAATATTATTTCTGCTCTGTTGTATAACCTTGATGTGATTGATGTGACTTTAAATATTTTAATATTGTATTATACCAATATTATTTAGACGGTGCTGCCGGTCATCTGACGCAGTAATCTGTAGGCTCACTGTTCTAAATAATTATTAAGGCTTAGCCAGTCATCCTAGAGGACCTAGGTAAACTGTAGGTTATTGTCTTTATTGTGATAGGTACCAGTATTAATTCTGTGTTACAAGTTTACTGAATGAGTAGTAAGGGTTAATTAAAAATTAACCAGTTAGGAATAGAGTTGTAATTCCTTTATTAATTAAGTTCCCCTAGCAGCGTTTCTCAATTATCACACGTTACTGAACGAGTAGTAAGGGTTAATTAAAAATTAACCAGTTAGGAATAGAGTTGTAATTCCTTTATTAATTAAGTTCTCCTGGAAGCGTTTCTCAATTATCACACGTGTGGGTGTTGTGTCACGGTCAAATGATTAGCATATTGTGTAAACTAGACGCCTAGAGATTAACCAATTAAGTGATCAGTTCTGGGTTGTTATTATTTGTTGTTGTTAATTAACTACTGCGGCAGTACATTTGTCAGCGTAGGTTAATACAGATTCCAAAGTGTATTGTGTTTTTGTTGTGTTTTCTAGTGAACTAAACGTGCTATAATAATATATACTTTATATACCTAGACGAGCCACGCGGGTATATACTGAGTTAGGAGAGATATTTGGACAAGCGTGTGTCATTCAGTTACGGGTATTATAGGATCCCCGTGACAGGAGTGAAAATTGGGGCCCTCGTCCAGGATCTGGAACGGGACATGCATATTTAAACAGTATTGTTTGTAAATGGGGGCTTTATAAATTATTTTTACAAATTAACTAGAAGTAGCAACGTTGTTCACTAGAAAATTAATTAATAATAAGTGCGTCATATCTAAACATGGATAAGAATTTGCTGGATAGGCCTACGCTCAGTGTAGTGGAGATTAAGCGAGCACGTAAGGCCGAGTTAGTTGAAATCGCGGGTGAGCGAGAAATTGATTTAACATCAGCTAAAACCTTAGGAGATATAAGGACAATTATTATCCAGGAAGTTTTTGGTGATAGGCCTGTTATGGAAGACAGTGAGATTGTTCCAGAGATAGAGATAAATGACTTAAGTGTAGAACAACAATTAGCTTTTAAAAAACTTGAGTACGAAAGAGAAGAACGTGCATTAGATAGAGAGAGAGAGAGAGAGAGAGAGAGAGAGAGAGAGAGAGAGAGAGAGAGAGAGAGAGAGAGAGAGAGAGAGAAAGAGAGAGAAGTGATTAGCATATTGTGTAAACTAGACGCCTAGAAATTAACTAATTAAGTGATCAGTTCTGGGTTGTTATTATTTGTTGTTGTTAATTAACTACTTCGGCAGTACATTTGTCAGCGTAGGTTAATACAGATTCCAAAGTGTATTGTGTTTTTGTTGTGTTTTCTAGTGAACTAAACGTGCTATAATAATATATACTTTATATAAGATCTTATCTCTGATCATACCTAGACGAGCCACGCGGGTATATGCTGCTTGTTACAGAGAGATCTAATAGATATACAGTTAGGAGAGATATTTGGACAATCGTGTGTCATTCAGTTACGGGTATTATAGGATCCCCGTGACAGGAGTGAATGATCAGTTCTGGGTTGTTATTATTTGTTGTTGTTAATTAACTACTGCGGCAGTACATTTGTCAGCGTAGGTTAATACAGATTCCAAAGTGTATTGTGTTTTTGTTGTGTTTTCTAGTGAACTAAACGTGCTATAATAATATATACTTTATATAAGATCTTATCTCTGATCATACCTAGACGAGCCACGCGGGTATATGCTGCTTGTTACAGAGAGATCTAATAGATATACAGTTAGGAGAGATATTTGGACAATCGTGTGTCATTCAGTTACGGGTATTATAGGATCCCCGTGACAATCATCATTATCATCATCATCATCATCATCATCATCATTAACGTTTATACTTAAATTAATTATGTTTTATTAAAAAAAACAAATTGTTATAAATATAATAAATGGAAGCCTTACATAAATTAATGTACATCTATAATTTTCGAAACAAAAATGGAATATAATATCAAGATTTGTAGCTATATATGCTTCCAGTGGCAGATTCTGAACACCAATGAAATGCTTTGAATATTCTTTCTTTGAAACGTTGATTGACATTCATTAGATACAGGCCAGATACCCGGATACTAATAGTGGGGAGTGGGACCTAGCCCAATGGTAAAGCGTTCGCCGTATGCGTGGTCGGTCTATGATCGATCCCCGTCAGTGAGCCCATTAGACTATTTCTCGTTCCAGCCAGTGCAACACGACTGATATATATCAAAGGCCGTGGTATGAGCTATCCTGCCTGTGGGATAGCGCATATAAAAGATTCATTGCTACTAATGGAACAATGTGCCGGGTTTTCTCTTTAAGACTACATGTGAACATTAACAAATAGTTGACATCTAATAGCTGATGATTAATAAATCAATATTCTCTAGTGATGTCGTTAAACAAAACAAACTTTAACTTTTCATAGAAAATGTATTTTCCCAACGCTAGGCAGTGTTCCACGACTGGTATATCAAAAGCTGTGGTATGTCATTTGTGCTTTAAAACGTGCATATGACATAACCCTTGCTGCTTATACAAGTAGATAGGAGAGAAACATGCCAATTTGATAGAATTTTGTATTTGGTGTATGATTATGATCAAGATGCGAGATGGCAGCTTGAAAACATATCCTATGGTATGATAATGAAGGGCTAGCGTTCATGTCTCAGGTCTCTGTGAAAGCAAGGCGTAGTGGTAGTAATACTAATTGTGATGATTCAAATCTCAAATACATTACACAGGCTAGACGCTCCTCTGGATTGCTGCCATTAATAAACAATAATTTTGGTTGTTGTAATATTACGATACAGTCAATTAGTGGCAGTAATTGTTGTGGGTTTGACAAAGTATTTATGACTGTTATATAGTTATGGAATATTGGTGGACGTATTGGCTTTTTATAAACACTTTTTCCGTATAGCTGTTGCAATTATTCATTCCTCAACACTAAAGTTTAGTGTGTTTTTTTAAATTTGTAGACGCCAGCAGAGGGAGCACGCTAAACCTAGAGCAGACCAACAGATCCCGGCCATAGCAAACCAAAATGCGGTAACCAACGAGTACGCACATCTGAGTGGAACTGACAGAGTTGTACCCCTTTATGAAACACTACACCAGTAGATTAATTTGCCAAGTACTACACAGGCACGGCGGAAACAAGTAGACACGAGGGGGGGGGGGGGGGGGGGGGTGCTGACTGAGATCGAGGTCGCAAAGCAAAGTTTCTAGCGAGTGTGGGGGTATGCTCTCCCTTAAAATGTTAAAAACTAGATGTTCTGAAATGCAATTTCCTGCATTCTACAAGTATAATTAATCTCAGCCTTACGATTTACTACCAATAATATTTTTTATCTATAATAATTATTATCCAGCCTCCCGCACCCTGCTCCGCCATGTCTGCTACAGTATGATACTCCACTGTTTGGGGATAGTTGAGTTCTCACGACAAAATGGTTTTTTGTCTAACTTTGTTCATTAGTATAATATTATACTGAATGCAAACATATATTCATTTGGTTATTATTTGTTTTATCTACATCATCAGCCGCCATCCTAGATTTTACAATAGGCACATTATGGAACCTATCTTTACCTTACTGACTACTGTGAACTGTTGTATTCTGGCAATGGCCTTATTTGATTGAATGGAAGAAAGGTAATCAATACTTATTTTACTTTATGCTGTCAATACGTGGTTTTAGTGAAAAATATGAATGGTATGAAAACATTGTTAAACTAATTCCATGGACACAAAGTTGCTGTTAAATGTCTGTACCCATTCTGTGATTCACGGGAGCTGTCACCACCTTGTTAAAACACCCCTTGTTTCTGTCTTCTGTAGATATACGATTGTGACTGTGATGTATTGTCTCTGATTTACTATAGATGATAAGGTATCTCACCACCTAGCCGACCATACAGGCATCAGCCTATTTAAAAATGCAATCAGAAAAACCATATTTAACGTTATACCTTAGAAGAGAATAGCCATTCTACTACATTGAAACCCTACCAAACAAACCCATAACAACAACAACAACAACAACATTTTTTCTTCAACCCCGCGGCGTTAACTGTTTTGATTGAAACAGTTTTGTATTATTGCAAAATCTAATGAGGCTGACCAAGAGGTTAACACGTGACGTCACAATTTGACAAATAACTATATTTTTCGCCAAGGATTCTCGGGGAAACTACTGTTTACGTCGAATAACAAAACATAACATTTTGATATTTTTGATTTAATTATTCAAATATTATTCTCTCTCTCTCTCTCTCTCTCTCTCTCTCTCTCTCTCTCTCTCTCTCTCTCTCTCTCTCTCTCTCTCTCTCTCTCTCTCTCTCTCTCTCTCTGTGTGTGTGTGTCTGTCTTCATCTCAGTATCACTCGGTCTCTTTTTCTCACTTTGTCTCTATGTGTCTCTCCTTGCTGTCTTTCTCTTTCGCTTTGCTTTCTCTCTCATCTCTCCTTGCCTCTTTCTCTCTCTCTGTGTCTGTCTCTCTCTCTGTCTCTGTCTCTCTCTCTCTCTCTCTCTCTCTCTCTCTCTCTCTCTCTCTCTCTCTCTCTCTCTCTCTCTCTCTCTCTCTCTCTCTTCCAGTCTCTCTTTCTTCCCTCCTTTCCCATTTCTCTATGTCGCACATTATCATTACAACCAATACTTTTGCTACCTGGTTAAATATTGCACACGCCTTTTAAATAACGCTTTCATCAATATTTAAGGAGTGGAAGAAATACAATGCCACACTTTACGTTCACTTTGAACTGGACCATTCTCGCGTAGTTGTAAATTAGTTATAATTACTTCCTGCTGAAAGCCGTAAATGTCACAATTCTTCGCCACGATAAATTCATACCTAGGGCGGTACCCTGATCAAAATCCGGGTGGGGGGGGGGAGGGGGGCACTACTTTTTATAAATAAATGAAACACTATACACATTAAACCCTGAGAAGTGTATGCTATTTTCTGGAGTAAAAAAAAAGTTAACTTCTCAGGGGGCAACTGCCACCAACCCCACCCCCACCCCCACCCCCCACCCCACCCACCCCCCACCGGAGGGTACGGCCCTGAAACCCGTGACATTATACTATTATTCTGGCTGTATAGCAGTGGATTATTGGTATTTTCAAGAATCTACAGCTGTGAACCAAACAAAAATAAACAAACGTTCAAATTGTATAACTGTTTCACAGATTTCTCGCTCTAGCCAGTGCACCACGGCTGGTATGTCAATGGTCGTAGTATGTGCTATCCTGTCTGTGGGATGATGCATATAAAAGATCCCTTGATATTAAGGGGAAAATGTAGCGGGTTTCCTCCCTAAGATAATATGTCAGAATTACCAATTGTTCAAAAGGGTACAAATGGGTTATTACTCTCCGATTTTATGTTTCCTACCTCGTTCATGCTTTGTGAATATAAGGCATTGCATGTCCCAAACACATTCCCACGGTTACATTCGATAAAACGCAGCTACTGTACAATAAAGTTCCAAAATGTGAATATTCGCAAAAACACAGCCACGTGCAAACCATGTCACCACTGCACGTGCGTTGTCTGCACGTGCAACATGAACACCGACAGTATAAAAGTGCAGGGTGTTCGCTTGCCTGGCCTCTGTATCTGGCCGACAGTTTGACAATCCAGGACATGCCACGTCTCAGTGAACGCAGAGAAACAATGCCATCGGCCGACTAGACGCAGGCGAATCCAAACGGCCGTTGCCAGGGCATTCCATGTGTCCCCAAGCACCATCTCCAGACTGTGGGACCGTTACTAGCAACATGGATCAATACGTGACCTCCCTAGATCCGGTCGATCACAGGTCATTACCCCCGGGCAGGACCGCTACATCCGGGTACGCCACCTTGGGGAACGATTGACTACTGCCACCTCCACAGCCGCAGCAATACCAGGTTTGCGCAGGATATCCGACAGACCGTACGGAACCGCCTACGTGAGGTAGGAATTCGTGCCAGACGTCCAGTTCGAGGTGTCATCTTAACACCACAAAACCGTCGACTCCGACTGCAGTGGTGCCAGATTCATCGACAATGGCCTCAACTGCGATGGAGACAGGTGTGGTTCAGTGACGAGTCCCGATTTCTGCTCCGACGTCATGATGGTAGATGTCGCGTGTATAGGCGTCGTGGTGAACGTAATGCGGCAAACTGCGTGCAGGAAGTGGACAGATTCGGCGGGGGTAGTGTCATGGTGTGGGCAGCCATCTCACACACTGGCAGAACTGACCTGTTCCACGTGCAGGGCAACCTGAATGCACAGGGCCTACATTGACCAGATCCTCCGGCCACACATCGTTCCAGTTATGGCCAACGCCAACGCAGTGTTCCAACATGACAACGCCCAGGCCTCACACAGCACGTCTCACAACGGCTTTCCTACAGAACAACAACATTAATTCCTTCCTTGGCCATCGATATCACCGGATTTGAACCCAATGAGCATCTATGGGACGAGTTGGACCGACGCCTCCGACAGCGACAACCACAGCCCCAGACCCTGCCCGAGCTGGCAGCAGCCTTGCAGGCCGAGTGGGCCACCATCCCCCGGGACGTCATCCGTACTCTGGTTGCTTCAATGGGCAGGCGGTGCCAGGCAGTTGTCAACACACGCAGAGGCCACACCCGGTATTGACTCCAGATGACCTTGACCTTGGTGGTGTGTCCTATCACTTACTCACAATGGACTAGAGTGAATTGTGAACAATCCTGCAACATTTGGTAATTATCGGACTCACCATTCAATAATTAAATCAATTCTCCAAATGTTACGACAATGTGGTTTTGCGTTTCTTCTTTTGAAGAGTATATATAGTCTCGCACGAACCATGCTGATTCAGTCTTAATCAGCTTTTTTGCTTCAAATTTCATTGACAACAATGATATGCGCAAAAAAACCCAATAGCCTGAGTCATCAAATGTTCTCAGTAAAAGTTTATATAATATATATATAAAGAAGATTAGTAAAAGTTAATAATCGTTTAGTTCAGTTCAAATATCAGATTAGTTTTTAATTTTACACAGACATAGATAAAATACTGTTCAGTATTTACGTGTGTGATTGTGAGTGAATTCATGTATGCGTGTTCGTGTGTGTGTGTGTGTGTGTGTGTGTGTATGTATGAGTGAACAGGTGGTATTGCAGGGATTAATGCGGGGGAGGGGGGGGGGGGGGCTGTCTAGACTGTGGCGAGTCATGACTCATAATCCACCGCAAATATAACATATAACAAATATATGAAGTTATGTGATGCACAGCCACATGGTATTCGCACAGATGGTCTGCGCATCAAACAGTTTTTAATCCGATTCCAGTCTTGATTCAACTAACAATTTGGAAACGCCTTCATATTTCAGTTTGCTGGCTTGGTGTATCAAGCCACTCGGGGGCGGGATTTAGCTCAGTCGGTTGAGTGCTTGCTTAAGGTGTTGCGTCGCAGGATCGAACCACCTCGGTGGATCCACTCAACTGATTTGTTTTTCTGGACATCCAATAGCCAAATAAACTGTTGCTCCCACAGCATAAACAACTATCTGAGAATCGTTGGGCACTGGTTATCACGTGAAAAAGAGTCCCTCGACTTCGTTTCCTAAACGAGATCGCGTTGTACCCACTAATAGCACGGGAGCCAGGTCGATTTATCTATGTCGGAGAGTCGGGACTATAGGCTGAATATTGCCATTATATTACAATGACAAATGACGTCACGCAATTGTTTGATGCTTGGAAGTGAAGCTTGGCATCAAAGCATAAGCAACGATGTAAGAATCGTTGGTCACTGGTTGGGACGAGAAAAAATACCTCAGACTTCATATCCTTCATGGCATTGAGCTATACCCATAAGCTCAATATTGCCATTATATTACAATGATAGATGACGTTTCGCAATTGTTAGAACCTTGGGAGCGATGTTTCGCTCCCACAGCATAAACAGCGACCTAAGAATCGTTGGGCACTGGTTGGGCTTAGAAAATAGACCTTTGACTTCACATCCTTCACGCCATCTCGCCCTATCCACTAAGCTCAATAAGACAATGACAATTGACATTACACAATTGTTAGGAACTTAGAAGACATGTTTCGCTTCCACAGCATAAACACCGATCTAAGAATCGTTGGGCACTGGTTGGAAAAAAGACCCGCGACTTCGTTTCTTACAAGACAACTCGACCTAACCACTAATATGAATATTGCTATTATGTTATAATGGTAAATAACGTCACGTCACCAAAAGATAGATGCACCACACCATCGAATAAAATTTCATATCACATACGGTCTTACTACATAGTTCACTTCCGGGTGAGAGTTCATTGATCACGGTCCACTATAGTTCCTAATTATGACATATGTTGTGGTAAACATATTCACTTCTAGGAATTGGGGAAGAATTAAAACAATGTGTATGTTTAATGGTAAGCCTTCTGGCTGGACTTTGCCTATGTTATTTTGTAATATTGTGCATTGACTTTTTGGGACATGGGTGTATAGCGAAAGAGGCAGCCGGAGTGAATTGGTTAATGAACCACCTGTTCGGACCGGTACTACAGCCAGATGCGGTCATAAAGCAAAAAATTGAGACGGAAATGTTCTGAATTTTGGAGTAAAAATAAATGCTTATAATATGTTCGCAATGGTGTATGTTGTTTGTGCCAACGAGAACTCGTTCTATTGGCAATCTTCATTTGAAGTTGAGCAATTTAACATGGATTTCAATGGCAGATGACATCTGTATAGTGAGACCTAAGAATCGTTGGGCACTGGTTGGGACGAGACAGAAAAACAAATCCACTTCACATCCTACACGATATTGCGCCCTATGCACTAAGCTGAATATTACCATTATTTTCTGCTTGCAAGCCACGTTTACCTCCCACATAATAAACAGTGATCTAAGAATCATGGGGCACTGCCTGGGCCTAGAAAAAAGACCCGTGACTTCGTATTCTACAGCCATCTCAGTCTATCCACTAAGTTCAATATTACAATGATAATTGACTTCACTCAATTATTACAATCTTGGAAGTGATGTTTCGCTCAGCACAGCATAAATAACGATATAAGAATCGTTGGGATGAGAATAAAGACACTAGACTTCGTTTCCTACAAGACAACTCGCCTTAATTATTGGGCTGAATATTGGTATTATGTTACTGTGGTAATACGTTAAGATTAGCTCTCACATCATAACCAACGATCTAACAATCGCTGGACACTGTTTTGGGCTGGAGAAAATACCCTCGATTTCATACCCCACACGACATCGCATTCTACCCACAATCTGAATATTGCCATTATCATAGAATGATAAATGACGTCGCGCAGTTATTAGAATCTTGGAAGCTATGTTCGTCTCCCAAAGCATAAACAACAATCCAAGAATCGTTGTGCACTGGTTACTTAATCCCCTTCGTACTGAGAAGCTCATAAGGCTGTAACAAGAGGTCGCCACTGCTGCCTGTCTTTGCCAGCTTCTCCAGCACACCCCAGCTCAGACTGCCCTCTCGGATTTCCTTCTCTACTGTCCCCCTCCATCTTTCTTTCGGTCTTCCTCGTTTCCTTTTTCCAGGAGGGGTCCATCGGAGTGCCACTCTTGGTAGGGCTGTTTGAGGCATTCTGATGACGTGACCAATCCACCACTATCTTCGTCGCTTGATCTCCGATACCAATGACTGTGTGGAGGTTTGTTTATGGAGTTCTTCGTTGGTTATGGTGTTGGGCCAGAAGATATTTAGGATCCTGCGAAGTCGCCGATTTTGAAAGACCTTCAACTTTTGTTTTGGTCTTGGTCATTTTCCAGGATTCTGCTCCATACAGTAGAGTGCTTAAGACAGTGCTTTTAAAACGGCGTACCTTTGTCTTCAAACTAATCTTGCTTGCTTTCCAGATGTTTCGGAGCGAAGCAAATGTCTGGCTTGCCTTGGTGATTCTTAAGTGGATGTCTGCTTCACTGTTTCCATCGGCTGTCATCTTAGAGCCATGGTAGGTGAAGTCATCAACTTCTGCAACTTTGTCACCATGAAGATTCGTTGGACTTGGTGTTCATTCTCGTGAGTTTTGTCTTGGGAATGTTGATCTTAAGTCTCTGCAGTGGTTACTAGATCTGATGTCTTGGCCTGTATGTTTATATAACGGTGAGAAAGTAAACAGATTGTGCACTGGTTGGGACGACAAAACAAAACAAAATAAAAACAAAACAAAACAAAAGAAGAAAAGAAAACCACCACCTCGACTTCGTTTCCAACAGGAGAACTCGCCCTAACCAATAAGTTGAATACTGCCATTATGCTACAATGACAAATGACGACACGCAACTTTTAGAGGCTTGCAAGTGATGTTTGGCTCCCTCCATCATAATAATCTTTGGGAACTGGTTTGAACGAGAAGCAAAACGACACTTGGCTTCGCTTCCCACAAGACAACTCGCCCTACTTCATGTCCTACAAGACATCTCGCTCTATCCACTAGCCTCAGTATTGTCGTTATATTACAATGATAACTGAACAAAAAGTTTTAAAGTTTGACACCACTAGAGCACATTTATTCATTAATCATCGGCTATTGGATGTCAAACATATGGCCATTTTTGACAGTCATAGAGAGGAAACCCGCTAAATTTGTTCACTATATGCACCATCCCCACAGACAGGATAATACATACCACGGCCTTTGATATACCAGTCGTGGAGCACTGGCTGGAACGAGAAATAGCCCAATGGGCCCACCGACGGCGATCGATCTCAAACCGACCGCGCATCAAGTGGGCGCTTTACCACTGGGCTACGTCCAGCCCCTTACAATGATAATTGACGCCAAGCAATTGTTAGATAGGTAGGTAGGTAACTACTTTAACGTGCTCATATACCACTTGGGTTTCGAACACGCCTATCCAGAGTCCGACCTCCGATAAGATCGGTGGCCTGACTCGAGGAGGGAGGGGGGAGGAGGACAGAGTTGAGAACATTGAGAACAATGTTTAAATACAAATTATGGCCGTGTTATTTTAAATAAATAAATTAATTAATATATTAATGAATAAATGAATGAATAAAATAATAATAAATAAACAAACCCAAGCGTGACCATTATGCTTGACATGGGATTGTTGCTGATTCAGCAGTTACGTTAGACTGGTGTGGGTCGTTGATAAAATAAAATCAAACATCCCTGCTTCTCCCCCCCCCCCCCCCCCCCCCATCCTAAAAAAACCAACAACATTAAAAAACAGTTTAAAAACCCCCATAAAAAAACCCACACGAAAAGGATACACACACAAAATACATATCCCTTCGTTTTTATCAATTGTTATCGATATATGTTGGTGTACAGAACGTGTGGCTTGATGTTTTACTTCGGCTAGTCTGGGCTATTTTGGACTTTCTTGTTCTTTGAAAAGCGGCTATTTCTTGCTCTTTGTAGAAGTATTTTAAAATTCGGGAAATCCTCCCTCTTTACATACTGGGTCCGTCCCCAAGCAAAGCATGGTTTTGTGTGTCTCTGGACGAGGCGTCGTGTTTATTTATCCTCCTATCACAGATGTGTAGCCTTGGCAGCGAGAGCGCCGCCCTACAACGCAACAGTGACGGGTTGTTCCAGAAAACCAGATAATATCCGGAATTATATTGCCCTGTGGTATTCTGCACCGAATATCGGAGATACCTTGGCCGCGAAAACACAGCTTTGACGTTATTGCCGTCAAAAAACGTGCCTAATGCTCCGCTTCTCCAAAAATAGAAACAGTACGATTACCACGTGTACAGCATTATGTGTGATCTGTTCGTGTTTTGGTTACTTAATCGTGATCTTATTTTTATTTATGTTCAAAACGACCTTTCTTAAAGTAGCAGTCTCTCTTCAAATTTTCCTATATCCTAGATATTAAAACTTTGTTTTGTTTAACGACAGGGGGCGAGACATAGCTCAGTGGTAATTATATAATATATTTAGCGCTGGCCTGATGCGCTGTCGGTCCCTGACAGTTGGCTAATTGGGTTATTTCTCGTTCCAGCCAGTGCAGCACGACTGGTATATCAAAGGCCGTGGTATGTACTAGTCTGTCTGTGGGACAGTGCGTACACAATATCGCTTGTTACTAATGTGAAAAATATTGCGGGTTTCCTCACTAAGACTAAATGTCAGAATTACCATATGTTTGACATTCAGTAGCCGATGATTAATAAATCAATGTGTTCTAGTGGTGTCGTTAAACAAATCGAACTTTTCTTTGTTTAACGGCATCACTAGAACACATTGATTTATTAATAATAGGGTATTGGATGTGAAACATTTTGGTAACTTCGACTCGTAGTCGTCAGAAAGAACGAAGTGTTTTATTTAACGACGCACTCAACACATTTTATTTACGGTTATATGGCGTCAGACATATGGTTAAGGACCACACAGATTCTGAGAGGAAACCCGCTGTCGCCACTACATGGGCTACTCTTCCGATTAGCAGCAAGGGATCTTTTATTTGCGCTTCCCACAGGCAGGATAGCACAAACCATGGCCTTTGTTGAACCAGTTATGGATCACTGGTCGGTGCAAGTGGTTTGCACCTACCCATTGAGCCTTGCGGAGCACTCACTCAGGGTTTGGAGTCGGTATCTGGATTAAAAATCCCATGCCTCGACTGGGATACGAACCCAGTACCTACCAGCTTATAGACCGATGGCCTGCCACGACGCCACCGAGGCCGGTACGTAGTCGTCAGAAGAAACCAGCAACATTTGTTTTTCCATATTCACTTTCCCACAGACAGGACGATGCATATCCCAGCCTTTGCTGTGGTGAGGCACAAGTTGGAAGGGGACAAAAACAGTCAGAGAATGGGTCGGACGTCCATCAAGGAGGTTCGATCCTGCGACCAAAGCACATACGTTTTGTCCTTGGGAATCTATTTACATAATGTTTATAAAATATCCCCCTTGTCTATTCGACAATGTGTAACATATGTCGCGGCAGTGGGTTTTCCCTCTCACTGTTTATACCCCCCTATTTATTGTCTCAAGTGAGTAGGAAACTATGGCCATTTAGTGAAATGACTGAGTAATTAGTTTCAGGGATGTAACTTACTAGAGCAGTTGTCTCCCTTCTCTTTCCAAAATAGATGATAACCTGTTTTTTTAGTTTAGAAGTGCCATGTTTGTCTAGAGATCGAAAAGACTATATCCCTGTGCCTTGATTTCACCCCCACCCAATGTTTTCAAGTTAAAGTTTGTTTTGCTTAACGAAACCACTAGAACACCTTGATATATTAATCATCGGCTATTAGATGCCAAAGATAATAGTCTTGGAGGAAATCCGCTACCTTATTTTCTTTTTATATGCACTTTCCCACAGTAGTAAATCGCTCGCTTGATGCGCGGTCGGAGTAGGATCGATCCCCGACGGTGGGCCCATTGAGTTATTTCTCGTTCCAGCCAGTGCACCACGACTGGTATATCAAAGGTCATGGTATGTGCTCTCCTATCTGTGGGATGGTGCATATACAAGATCCCTTGTTACTAATGGAAACATGTAGCGGGTTTCCTCACTAAGACTGTCAGAATTACCAAATGTTTGACATCCAATAGCCGATGATTAATAAATCAATGTACTCTAGTGGACCGGCCTCGGTGGCGTCGTGGTTAAGCCATCGGACATGAAGCTGGTAGGTACAGGGTTCTCAACCCGGTACCGTTCCAACCCAGAGCGAGTTTTAACGAATCAGTGGGTAGGTGTACATCCTCTTCTCTCTCACTAACCACTAACTAACTAACAACTAACCCACTGTCCTGGACAGACAGCCTAGATAGCTGAGGTGTGTGCCCAGGACAGCGTGCTTGAACCTTAATTGGATATAAGTACGAAAATAAGTTGAAATGAAAATGAATGTACTCTAGTGGTGTTGTTAAAGAAAACACGTTTTTTATATATCAGTCAATGTTTTATTTATTTATTTATTTTTATTTATTTATATCTGCAACGAGTTACTATGCAACACATCTCATATATACACACAAATCGTCTTCAGAGGAACGGATCCAGGGGAGGTACTCGGGATGCACACCCTACCCACCCGATTTTAGCTCAGTCGGTTGAGAGCTCGCTTGAAGTGCATGCGTCGCAGGATCGAATCACATTGGTGGATCCATTCAACTGATTGCGTTTTTTCTCGTTCCAACCAGTGCACCGCAACTGGTTAAAAGCCGTGGTATGTGCTTTCCTGTCTGTGGGAAAGTGCATATAAAAGATTTCTTGCTGCATTAAAAAACATGTAGCGGGTTTCCTCTGATGATTACGAGTCATAATTATCAACTGTTTGACATCCAATAGCCGATAATTAATTAATCAATGTGCTCTAGTGGTGTCGTTAAACAAAACAAACTTTAAACCTACCCACCCTCAATTTCTAAATGCTGATGAATACAATAAGGACCATTTAATATCTAGATCGGCTTAATGTTTTTGAGGGCGACAGTCATATACCTAATGAGTCAGTGTACCTTTGACTGGAGGTGTGGGTAATTTCTCTTCAAGCACGCCTGTCGTGGGCACAACCTCTGACTTCGTCAGACCTTTGACCATTGTAGATACCCTTTATATACCTTGCATCCCATCCATGAATACCGTAGGTGATCTTTATAACAACAATTATTATTTAACGCCAATTTTGGTAATTTTTATACCACTACCCTCTCCTTTAAAATTGGGTAACGCTCGTCAGTCCTTCCTCCGCTGTTCCTATCTTAGTTACATAATTCTTGGATGTTCTGTTTATATGTTGGTGTGGTAGTAAATAGCACCCAATAGCCGATGTGTAGTCTTGTCCTAGGGTGTCGTCAAACATTCATTCATTCATTGGTAGTAAATACTTTATTAAAAATCTGTTTAAGAACAAAATATATAATTCTTATATGCATTTCACTGTAATATGTATTTTTTTTTTATAAAAATGAGATATTGTATTGCAAATATTACGTAAATCCTGCTATCCTCTCTCTCTCTCTCTCTCTCTCTCTCTCTCTCTCTCTCTCTCTCTCTCTCTCTCTCTCTCTCTCTCTCTCTCTCTCTCTCTCTCTCTCTCTCTCTCTGTGTGTGTAATGTAGTACTTTTTAGTGTAAAATGGGTGTATTCCGGTCAGGTTTAGTGGGTCACTTTGTTTAAACCAATATCCTGGGATAAAGAGCTGGACAACAGAGGTTATCCATTCTTGAGACATGTTTCCCCCAGGCAGGCAAAAGTGTATAAAAAACATTCCACTGACCTACTGATATTAATAAAAGTACTATAGCCGCCAATGTAAATAATTGTGGTCTGTGGCCGTTTTACCCTTAGCGCATTACGTAATTGTTGAACGGCCCCCACCCTCTTCTTCTTCATTTTGTGTCTGTATATATGCTGTTATTACAATTCAAGATAACACATACTGTTTAGTAAACTAATGAGCTAAAACCCCAGCCCCGGGACGCCGTGATCGAAGGACCTTGAAACCTGTTCTGTGTACACCACCGAGGTCGGATTGACACCGTGGAACAATAATGGGTACAGTAAATAGATCAAGAAAGTGGCAGATAAGCACCACGTGTCTGGTACACATTATCGTCAAAGGTCAGTGTTCCAGTCATGGCCAGGAACAGGAAGGGGTGGGTGTCGAGGGAGGTGAAACATTTAGAGGGATGTTCAGCAAAATTAATAAAAACAAAAACATTTTTACTAACGTCTCTGTGTAAAACAATTTGAAAACCAAACAAACGTAACTATTATTGAGTTAGATGAATACAAATTATTAATAATAATTATACAAGACAAGATAATGCAAATATTTTTATTTGAAAATAAAATAAAATGCATATATCTAAGACAATTTATTCTTGTTACATTAAGCTGCGTTACACCGAGTAAATCTTATTTCCTTATTTTATAATAATAATAATAATAATAATAATAGCAACAACCACAACAACAACACAACAACAACAGTAGTAGTAGTGGTAGTAGTAGTAGTAGTAGCAGCAGCAGCAGCAGCAGTAGCAGTAGCAGTACTAGTAGTAGTAGTAGTAGTAGTAGTAGTAGTAGTAGTAGTAGTAGTAGTAGTAGTAGTGGTAGTAGTAGCAGCAGTAGCAGTAGTAGAAGTAGTAGTAGTAGTAGAAGTATTAGTAGTTGTAGTAGTAGTGGTAGCCTCAGTAGCAGTAGCAGTAGTAGTAGTAGTAGTAGCAGTAGCAGTAGCAGTAGTAGCAGTAGCAGTAGCAGTACTAGTACTAGTAGTAGTAGTAGTAGTAGTAGTAGCAGCAGCAGTAGCAGTAGCAGTAGCAGTAGTAGTAGTAGTACTAGTAGTTGTAGTAGTAGTAGTAGTAGAAGTAGTAGTAGTAGTAGTAGTACAGTAGTTTAGTGTAGTAGTAGTAGTAGCCGCAGTAGCAGCAGTAGTAGTATAGCAGTAGCAGTAGTAAGCCAGTAGCAGTAGTAGCAGTAGTAGTAGCAGTAGCCGCAGTAGGCAGTAGTAGAAGTAGCAGCAATAGCAGTAGTAGCAGTAGCAGTAGTAGTAGTAGTAGCAGTAGCAGTAGCAGTAGCAGTAGTAGCAGTAGCAGTAGTAGTAGTAGTAGTAGTAGCAGTAGCAGTAGCAGTAGGTAGTAGTAGCAGTAGTAGCAGTAGTAGCCAGTAGCAGTATAGCATAGTAGCAGTAGCAGTAGCAGTAGTAGCAGTAGCAGTAGTAGTAGTAGTAGCAGTAGCAGTAGCAGTAGCAGTAGTAGCAGTAGCAGTAGTAGTAGTAGTAGTAGTAGTAGCAGTAGCAGTAGCAGTAGCAGTAGCAGTAGTAGCAGTAGCAGTAGCAGTAGCAGTAGTAGTAGTAGAAGTAGCAGCAATAGCAGTAGTAGCAGTAGCAGTAGTAGTAGTAGTAGCAGTAGCAGTAGCAGTAGCAGTAGCAGTAGTAGTAGTACTATAGTAGTGTCGGAAATAGAATAAAAATTATTTTCGTCAATTATTTATTTCATATTAAACTGACAAGTAAATATTTTGTAAATATCTATTTAATGATACTCTACCTAATTTAGCATTTACTTGTTTGAGCTCTCATTGATGTACAAGGTGGTGTTTACTCTTGAAATTTAAATAAAGATGTCGGTAAACAGGAGATTTGTGACCTTTATTGGAACAGACTATAACACATTTTGATGATATGTCAATTTCATTTACCCTTAAACAAACTTTTAATTTAAAACTGCAAGTTAACTGATTATTTTGAATTGCAGCATAAATTATTAATTATGACCAGAATATTTAGTGAATATAAATTCAATATTAGTACATTAGAAATTTACACAGTCTTACAACCACTTAAAGGTGCTATATTAGAAGTTATATGTGATCATCTGTTTGTGATAAAGATTCTCCAATAAAAAATTATTTTCTACTAGTAGATACAATTATTTCCTATAATTATTTATGGGCATATAATTAAAGGTGTAGTTTTTAAATGTTAAAGCAAAAATTAATAAAAACATGATTTGCAATAGCTGTCATTATGCAACTTTGAGATAGCACCTTTAATACCAGTATAATAGATCACAAAATGGTTTTTGACAATTTTGCTCAAAAGTTACTTATAAATGTCTATAAATATTTGTTTTGGAGAGGAATAGGGGTAAACTGTCATCAGAAACAGTCCCTCACATACATGTATTGTAACAGCAATGAAATTGACACATGCTGACCAAAATGTTTTATAGTCTGTTCCTATAAAGTGCACAAATCACCTGTTTACTGACATCTTTCTTTTAATTTCAAGAGTAAACACCACTTTGTACATCAATGAGAGCCAAAACAAGTAAATGCTAAATTAGGTAGACGATCATTAAATAGATATTTACATAAAATTTACTTATCAGTTTAATATGTAAGAAATAATCGACGAAAATCATTTTTATTCTATTTCCGACAGTACTTTAGTAGTAGTAGCAGTAGCAGTAGCAGTAGCAGCAGTAGTAGTACTAGTAGTAGTAGCAGTAGCAGTAGTAGTAGTAGTAGTAGTAGTAGTAGTAGTAGTAGTAGTAGTAGTAGTAGTAGTAGTAGTAGCAGCAGCAGCAGTAGCAGTAGCAGCAGCAGCAGTAGCACTAGTAGTAGTAGCAGTAGCAGTAGTACTAGTAGTAGTAGTAGCAATAGCAGTAGCAGTAGCAGTAGCAGTAGTACTAGTAGCAGTAGCAGTAGCAGTAGTACTAGTAGTAGTAGTAGTAGCAGTAGCAGTAGCAGTAGCAGTAGCAGTAGCAGTAGCAGTAGCAGTAGCAGTAGCAGTAGTAGTAGTAATAGTACTAGTAGCAGTAGCAGTAGCAGTAGCAGTAGCAGTAGTAGCAGTAGTAGCAGTAGCAGTAGCAGTAGTAGTACTAGACTTTCGTTTTGAAAACTCCAGGAGTGCTAAATATTGCACTCCTCAAAATGCTTACGACGGGGGTGGAAATCACACTCCTCAAAATGTAGAGGAGGGGAAAATCGCACTACTCAAAATAATCAGAATTAGAAAGAAATGACCGAGAGGAATTGAACCCATGAACATGATTAAGTTTGAGGAGTAATAGTTTCTAAATTAAATATCTTCAGGGTTAATGTTTGGTGTTTTCAAAATAAATATCCTAATTTAACTAATATGATAGTTGTTTTCAAAGATGAAGGAATGGGCCATTGCAGTTTTACACAAGAAAAAGAAACACCATGAACACAACATTTGTCGATTTCTTGTGTATTATATGCATATTATATTGCATTAAAATTCTGAATCATAATAATCTGTTGACTATTTATGAATAAGGAATTGAAACTGATTTGTTTGTGCTTATTCTGTTTTATTTAAACAAGTACAATAATGTATCATCGCAGAATTCGATTTCTCCATGGACACAAGCCTGTGAACTGAATGTAAATGTGAAACAACCACATGGCACAGGTTATCGCATTTATCATGATATCATAATCTACATGTTATGTACCTGCAAATTCTCTATTTAAAAAAAAAATAATAATGTCATAACAGAGAAAATGTCAACATCTATTGTTTTCTACCCAAGTATATCTTACTACATTTTGTATAAATATATATTTTTACATAAAGAATTGACTTTGATTATCGGTGTACTGTAGTTAACACGCCATTTATTATACTACTAACTCGAATCATAGCAACCAACAAACAAAAAACAAACAAACAAACAACAAAACCAACCTAATGTAAATTTAATTGTAAAATATACAATCTTTACACTCGGTAAATTCGAATTACTGAGTTGAAATTAAATCGGTGTAGGTTTGTTTCAGGTGTTCGTCAACCGATTACATGTACTAGAAATCTGACTCTACCAAGGTCAATGTCCTTGGCATTGAATCACGTGGCAGTATCGTCAAACAGAAAGTAGAAATGTCTGGAGTACGTCGCTATGCTATAAACAAAACCAAAACCTGTTTACTAAATTTGTTTTGTGTTGGTGTACGCGTTTAATGTGATATCAACATGTATAAACATTATACACATCATAGAATTATCGGACAGCGCACCTATTGTATTATGTTTTCTGCACGTGATCAAAACGACGACAGTGTAAAATATATTTTTCGATGTTACCTGCATTGTCAATCTGATTAAATTATCTCTACTGGGTCTACCAGTAATAGTGGAGCTAATTTTAATTAGATTGCTGCATTGTACGAAATTAAACACAACAAAACCGACGAGATCTTAATAATAAGTGAACTCCTAGCTGACTGGTTCAGTGTAAAGATAACCAACCAATCGTGTTTCAATTTATAAAAAAATATTCTAGGAAGTTCATTGTGAACAGAATGGAAAGGTTTGTGGCGTTGTGGATTGGATTCAATAGACAATAAAAAAAAAAATACAAGCGTGATTTGTTCAATTTAGGGGCGCGTTATTTCGCGCCCGTCAGATTGAGTTGACGGGGGTTCACGGGTGTGATAGCGCTCGCGCCTGTCAAAAACAAAAGTCTGGTTTATTCATTCATTTACTTATTTATCTATATATTTTCTTATTTATTTCTTTAAAATAAAATAAAAATTTAATGTTTTATTTATAATTATTATTTTTTAAATTTTAAGTGTAAGAAATTGCTTTTTTAATTCCTGGTACTACATCAGATGTACAATTGTGGTTCTTTAGTATGTACATAATGTATAAATAATGAAAAACGTGTTGTGAAGGACGTTATAATCCTGGCACTCGGCTTGTTGCCTTTGTTCGTCAACGGCAATCAATCCTACAGTGTAGACCCCCTCTACTCCCTCACGCAATGTTCTGCCTACGTTCCTGATTAAATATGGCATTGACCCTTTCTGTCACAAGCACTTCTGTGAGCAATATTTAAGACGGGTCACTCTCGAGACAGAATGAACTTCCTGGACCGGAAACGACCTCCGTGAACACGCTGCTATCACGCTGGTTCATGATTTACTACCATCCCGTAAACTTGGGAACCAAGTAAGCGCAACTGTTAAAGACACTTAATGTCATTATCGATATAAATTGTTGACAATTTTCGGATAATTTCATTGCTCATGGAGGAATAAATAGCCGAATACGCGTAGGAAGCAAAACACGGGCGAAGTCAAAATGTTATATTTGATGGGTTCTTAATTGCCATGCAAGGCTTCAGAGACTACTTATAAACCTATATGGGTATGTGGTCGGCGGCACACCTTCCCCTATGGGACCGTACACTTGGTACAAATGCCTAACCGTTGCGTTTTCCTTTTCCCCTTAAACAGTGGTATGCAAATGTTCTACATCCAATCTACATCTTTAGGTTTGGTTTCCATACAATATGTGGAAGATTGCCGACGACGCAGAATGATTTTTGTTATTTTATATTTTATTTTATAACACAATTGCAGAGAGTCTGTTCCGGATTGGTAATAGATCGGGGAAGGTAAAAACTGCTGAACTTTGCATATTATCTTAGGGAGACAGTTTCATAAAACATCGGGGACGAATTTTCAAAGGCTGTTTGTTTTACTTAAACACGGGTGTTTAAGCATAGTAAATGAGTGTAGTTACATGCGTGTGAAAAAACAAAAACAGTCTTTGTAAATTTGGCCGCGTAAGTACACGTTAGAGACTAGCTATTAAACCTGTCATACGTTTACATGAGTTTAGCATCTTTTTTTTTTACCACGCAGAACATTGAACTTTTCAGAAGATGGAGCATTGCAGCGACAAAAGAAATATATAGGATTCGAACTTTATTAGTTGTAGTATTAACAGTAACCCGAATTGCCGGTTATTACCAGGATATAAAATGGTATGCACATCTAGCACCATATTTTGTTAATATAAAATGGTCTGCACATCTAGCACTAGATTTTGTTAATATAAAATAGAATGCACATCTAGCACTAGATTTTGTTAATATAAAATGATCTGCACATCTAGCACTAGAGTTTGTTAATATAAAATGGTATGAACATCTAGCACTAGATTTTGTTAATATAAAATGGTCTGCACATCTAGCACTAGATTTTGTTAATATAAAATGGCATTCACATCTAGCATCAGATTTTGTTAATACAAAATGGTCTGCACATCTAGAACCAGATTTTGTTAATATAAAATGGTCTGCACATCTAGCACCAGATTTTGTTAATATAAAATGGTCTGCACATCTAGCACTAGATTTTGTTAATATAAAATGGTCTGCACATCTAGCACTAGATTTTGTTAATATAAAATGGTCTGCACATCTAGCACTAGATTTTGTTAATATAAAATGGTATTCATATCTAGCACTAGATTTTGTTAATATAAAATGGTATGAACATCTAGGACTAGATTTTGTTAATATACTGAGAGAAGGAAGTAAGGGAACAATTAGTATCGTGAAACACATTTCAGTTACCATTCGCCTCGTAATGTGTGTATAAAATACAAATATGTAAGACTGAATGTCAGTAATGTGAGACTAAATGTAAGTAATGTGAGACTGAATGTCAATACTGTGAGACTAAATGTAAGTAATGTGAGATTGAATGTCAGTACTGTGAGACTAAATGTAAGTAATGTGAGATTGAATGTCAGTAATGTGAGACTGAATGTAAGTAATGTGAGACTGAGTGCCAGTAATGTGAGACTGAATGTCAGTAATGTGAGACTAAATGTGAGTAATGTGTGTGACACTGGATTTAGTAATGTGAGACTGAATGTCAGTAATGTGAGACTGAATGTCAGTACTGTGAGACTAACTGTAAGTAATGTGAGATTGAATGTCAGTACTGTGAGACTAAATGTAAGTAATGTGAGATTGAATGTCAGTAATGTGAGACTGAATGTAAGTAATGTGAGACTGAGTGCCAGTAATGTGAGACTGAATGTCAGTAATGTGAGACTAAATGTCAGTAATGTGACACTGGATGTAAGTAATGTGAGACTGAATGTCAGTAATGTGAGACTGAACATCAGTAACACGGTTATCTTTCTGACTCGGTTGATTATAGTTTTTGCTGCAGTCACTCTTTTCTGTTAGTGTCGGTGTGATCCTTTTCATTAGTATATATTAAAAATATAAATTATATACAAGACAATCCCTATTTCTAACATGCCTTTGGACCACTTTTCGCTTGAGTTACAGCTCGTATATCAAGTAAAGTAAAGTTATGAGTTAACTCCTGTATCAATTACATTAGACGATTTGGTATTGTGACAACTGTTACATGATATGGTCAATCTTGAATCATTGTTAGGAGGATCCTACATGGGTCTCTCTCTCTCTCTCTCTCCCCTCTCTCTACCCTCCTCTAAAACCACCCCCCCCCCCCCTCTCTCCTCCTCTCTCTCTCTCTCTCTCTCTCTCTCTCTCTCTCTCTCTCTCTCTCTCTCTCTCTCTCTCTCTCTCTCCTCTCTCTCTCTCTTTCTCTCCCTCTGTACCCCTCTCTCTCTCTCTCTGTCTCTCTCTCTCTCTCTCTCTGTCTCGCTCTGTGTGTGTGTGTGTGTGTGTGTGTGTTTGTATCACTCCCTCTCTTTATCTCGGCCAAGTCGCGAATTAACGATGTTATACACGAGATGGCTGTAGTTGAGAAATGTACTGATGTAACGTTAACACGTATTTGCCTTTAACCTCAAGTAGTCAAGATATTAGTCTCTAGTCGGCAGAACATTATCTCCTCTAGAGTGGCTGTCCTCTTATAGACGAAGCAATAGATAACAATATATGGAAGCAACCACTATTTTGTCAAATACCCATTCGACTCTACCTTGTGCAGATATACGGTTTTGATCGCGGATAAAGGGTGGGACGTAGTCCAGTGGTAAATGCGCGGTCGGCTATGTTTCGTTCTATCATAGTGCATCACGACTGGTATATCAAAGGCCGTGGTATTCGATATTATGTCTGTGAGATGGTGCATTTAAAATATCCATTGATACTAATAAATAAATGTAGATGGTTTCCTCTCAAAGACTATATGTTAAAATTACCTAATGTTTCACATCCAATAGCCAATAATTAATATATCAATTTTCCCTAGTGGTGTCGTTAAACAAAACGAACTTTTCTTTTGATCGGGGATAATGGTTGTGACATTCATATTGGGGTTCATCGACCATCCCTCGTCTCCCCAACTGGCAGACGACAATTCTATTGATCTCTGTCTCATGGTCTCTGTCAGTTCTAGGTAATCTTTAAATCAGTTGTAAGCAATTTGTGGAATTAATTCCACGATACGTTTTAAAACCTTTTTTTCGTTTCTTTAATAATGATATTTTAAAGAGTATATATTATATTCTGTCGACAGAATATAGTAATTTATTCAATTGTTGTTAGCATGAACGGGATTACTATAGCTTTGCTCTAGCATTGCGCTTGTTTTGAGCAATTTATAACACTATTCTGATGATCTGTAAAGAACTTGTTATAATACAACACTGTTAACAGGAATTTCAAAGATCGTCTGGCCAATCATCAAGGGAAAAGTCAACATACTTAATATTCACGAGCATTGATTCTAATATAAGATTGCTTGGATATATATACACGCTATAGACGATTGACGTCATAGTCATAGCTTTTTTGAGACCATACGATAGGTTTTCGTGATCTATATGAAAAACAAACCAACAAACATATATACATGTATGTGTGAATGCATGCAAGTATATATATATATATATATATATATATATATATTATATATACATTCACACATACATTCACACATACATAGACTAACAAATATATACACCTATACATACATCTATATAAAAAATAAATTAAACTTAAATATTAACACATTAGACGGAAGAAGATAAAGTGAAGGCGGAATGTGCGTGGCATGTCATTAATCCATTTTATACTAGATTTTTTAAAACATAATCATTTTATTACGATAGCCATCAGTCCGTACAGTGGTTTTGGTCATGTTGTTGTTTTTGTTTATTTATTTATATACGTATTTATTACCTCAGCGGACACTTATAACCTGGGAATAAAAATATAGTATTGGATGATTTAACGCTTACAAACCAATGACTTAGTCAGCACTAAATATAACGTAATTACGATTTGACAAACATACACAAAGGGTTTTTATTGTCACTTGGGGCGAGACGTAGCCCATTGGTAAAGCCCTCGCTTGACGCACGGTCGGTTTGGGATCGATCCCCGTCAGTGGGTCCATTAGGTTACTTCTCGCTCCAGTCAGTGCACCACGGCTGGTAAATCAAAGGTGTTGGTATGTGCTATCCTGTTTGTGGGATGGTGCATATAAAATATCCCTCGCTACTAGTGGGTTTCCTCTCTAAGATTATATGTCAGTTTACCAAATGGTTGACATCCAATAGCCGATGATTATAAATCAATTTGTTTGTCATTCAAACTCTATCCCGAAAGTAATTCTATATTTTGTTCTTTTTGTCCTTTCTTTCTTTCTTTCTTTCTCTCTTTCCTTTCTTTATTTTCTCTTTCTTCCATTCTTAAACTCTTTTCCTTTACTTTCAGTTCCTACCGTTACCCTTATATATCACAGAATGTTTATGTTTTTACATATTCTTGTTTATTATTACTGTTGTAATATACAATAATTATATATCTATATCATTCATTGTGACGGGACATGCTCTTAATTTGTTTTCGCCTGTGGCGATATTAATTGTTTTAGAGGGCCGTGTGCAGTTCCAATATGCACTTAAGCCCAGATGGGCAACTTGTTACGTGATACCTTTGCGCGACGGTCGTCGAGCTTTTCTATTACACACCCAGCGCAGATGCGGAGGCCATGTGGCCAGTAGTTACGTAATACCTCCGCGAGTGCGGTTTTTACAACCGTGATTTTGGCGACTAGGCGTCATTAAGTCTGACCATCTGAGAAAAAAATACTGCTTGGTTACTGTGGAAATATACACATCATAAGATTCGGTTCCGCGTCCTGTCTCCGGACCAGTCTGGGATTTTATAATAAATAGCTAGGGTTTTAGAGATATCGGGGAGAAACATATTGGAAGGCGTCCAGGGGGGAACGTTAGTCCGTTTGGACTTGGTACTTATATATTATTTCTGCTCTGTTGTATAACCTTGATGTGATTGATGTGACTTTAAATATTTTAATACTGTATTATACCAATATTATTTAGACGGTGCTGCCGGTCATCTGACGCAGTAATACTGTAGGCTCACTGATCTAATATATATATAAAAAGCTTAACCAGTCATCCTAGAGGACCTAGGTAAACTGTAGGTTAGTGTCTTTATTGTGATAGGTACCAGTATTAAGACTGTATTACAAGGTTATTGAATGAGTAGTTAGGGTTAATTAAAAATTAACCAGTTAGGAATAGAGTTGTAATTCCTTTATTAATTAAGTTCCCCTGGAAGAGTTTCTCCATTATCACACGTGTGTGTGTAAGCGTTTCTCAATTATCACACATTACTGAATGAGTAGTAAGGGTTAATTAAAAATTAACCAGTTAGGAATAGAGTTGTAATTCCTTTATTAATTAAGTTCTCCTGGAAGCGTTTCTCAATTATCACACGTGTGGGTGTTGTGTCACGGTGAAGTGATTAGCATATTGTGTAAACTAGACACCTAGAGATTAACTAATTAAGTGATCAGTTCTGGGTTGTTATTATTTGTTGTTGTTAATTAACTACTGCGGCAGTACATTTGTCAGCGTAGGTTAATACAGATTCCAAAGTGTATTGTGTTTTCGTTGTGTTTTCTAGTGAACTAAACGTGCTATAATAGTATATACTTTATATAAGATCTTATCTCTGATCATACCTAGACGAGCCATACGCGGGTGTATACTGCCCGATACAGAGAGATCTAATAGATATACAGTTAGGAGAGATATTTGGATAATCGTGTTTCATTCAGTTACGGGTATTATAGGATCCCCGTGACATTCATATTGTGTAGAGCATTTGCCATGACATGACTGTAAGTCAGAGACATCAGGGTCACACTCTAATACTACCATATTTGATTCTGAGATTAAAAACAAATGTTTAAAGAAATAAAAATTTTAATTAGTGTTTCAACAGACATAACCTTCATTGGAAGGCTAATGCTAACTACATACTGCGCCTGTCTGTGTCATTTCAACACACCAAATAGAATCGTATTCATTCGTTTCCGCTTCTCAACTATTTTTACCGAAACAAATCTAAAACAAAAGTAAACAGAAAAAAATAGTAAAATATCAACGGGTCATTTATGGAAAGTTTAGAAAATAAAGATTTGTTTTTAATCATTTTATTTCCCAGTTGGGCGCCAAATATAGAAGCAATTAGATAAATATATCATCCACCGTGTGTTGCTAAGATGGCACGACGTCACGCCTGTGAGAATAGCTGTTTCAGTTTTGGTTTACACAAAAATATAATGGTCGTACACTGACCTTCATCGCCTTAAAATAACAATATGGAAACATCGTGGGAATTTTTTTTTTTTTTTAAACACAATTTAAAAAAAGAAGAAAAAAAAAGAGAGTATTATATCTGATTGGCTACGTTCATTTGTTTCTTGTGTAGCGTAACACAGTTTCGCCAGCACAGGTATCTTTGACCTTCTTTATTTGAGTCCAGAGTCGACCAAGTTAATTAAAGGTCTATTCTTCCAGACGATTTTAAAAACTGGGAGGACCGAGACTTTCTTCGTTTTAGCATCTACTGAATGAACGAAAACATACAACATTTTTAAAAATAAAGTAAAATAAAATAACTCTGAGCGGAAAGGATTCTTGGTTAAAATAGAATTTCACAGAAAAAAATTACGTCACGTTATTTATCTGAATCCGTGGTATTTGATGTTGTTTTTATTGTTGTTGTTGATGATGATGTTTACTCAACATCTGAGATAATAAAAAAATAGCTTACCCAGAGGCATGTTTAGAGCGGAGCACGCATTTACTGTAAGGATAATTTATATTTATTTATTTTGTCACCATATATGGATACTATACAATAACATGTCACACGGTCAGAGTAGTTGTTCTTTTTAATTTAAAAATCACCTTGCTTAAAAACCGTTTTGTCAATAACGGATAAATAAATAAATAAATAAAACTGTAATACAAACTATAGTAAGGGAACGACGCTTATAGCGTTATAGCCGCCATTTTGGTTTTATGGACTGGTTTAGTCTTGCTATAATGAGATAACTCTGATTATTTTCTTGTTGCTCCCTCTGTTGTTATCTCGTACCAAAACTACACTAGTCTATAAAACTAAAATGGTTGCTATAACGCTGAAAGTGTCGTTTTCTTACTACGTTATATATTACAGTTTTATTTATTTCTGAACCAGATATTTTTTTTATTAAACACAAAAATTGTCGTTTTTTGTTATTTCCAAAACACTTTTACTTTTCGTCTTACGTCAAACCAAACAGATTTTTTTATTTTTTAAATTAATAATAAATAAATAAATAAATTCTGGGAGGATGGGACGGACTATATGTTAGGGAAAGTAAAAAATGTTAAAAGACACCCCAGTAAAGTTTAAAACTACGACTACAACGTGTCCAGTTACAATATCGTACAAACCGACCAGTTTTGTCTTTATTATTAATACATTAAATGGGTATATAATAAATCTATTGACTGCATGATAAGCTGACATTTGAAAAACTGAATCAATGTTGCGCATATGACGATCATTTGTAGCGATTGCTCAGTATATAATATTAGAAATGACAAGTAAGCAATGTGCCCACTGGTGATTGCTGTAATTCAGTTTTTCTTCGTAACATAATTATTTCATAAAGACACTCTAATAATAAACTTTATATACCAGAATTATGGAAGGCAACGACCTTCCTTTAATGCTCTGTCTTTTTATCCTGGGATCTCGATGCTCATAATGAAATGCCGAATGTCACAAGTGTAATTTCGTACAGCTTTTACCGAGAGTGGTCTTCGGCGTGGTATCGGTAGCGAACCACTTAACCTTCTAGTAATTACATTGGTGGAGCTACTATCGTACTGGAAGGGAAACCCGCGGAGAGCTGTCGTTCCCCTCAGTTAACCATATCTGGTCTTTGATTTCGCCCACCAGACTCAGCCCACTATCCCCCAAAGCCAGTTTTGGAACTATGATAATGATGATGATGATAATGATGATGATGATGATGATAATGATGATGATGAAGATGATGATGATGACGGTAATAGTGATGATGACGACGATAATTCTGACGATGACAGTAATGGTGATGATGATGATGACGACGACAATAATGGTCATGATGATGATGATGATGATGATGATGATGATGATAACGACGATAATGGTCATGAGGAGCATGATGCTAACTACGATGATGATGATGATGATGATGATTTTGTGCTTGTGTTGAATTGCAGTTCAATTGCAATTGCCAAAAAGGTAATTAAAATCAGGAACACGTCCTCGAATTTCGAAGTGCCCTGAAAACTCCAGTATGCAGCAAATGTGTGTGTGTGTGTATATATATATATATATATATATATATATATATATATATATATATATACATACATATAGGTCACACTCATTACTGTATGGATATTTTCCACATACACTGACAATACTAGGTCCATAGGTCAAATAGTGTTAAAGTAGCAACAGATACAAACATATTTTAAGTACAAAATGTGACGCCAAAAGCTATATTCAAGTGCAATTCTTTTACTTACAATTTTGAATCTGTTGCTATTTTATCAATAGTTGACCTATGGGACTACATTTGTGACTGAATGTGTCAAAGATCCATATAATAATGAGTGTAAAATATAAAACCTACAGTCCTCGTACTTATTAGCCAATTCCATATTTAGTAGGGTTATCGTTTTGGTGGACCACTCGATATAATGTCTGTTAATGTACTTTTGAATATTGTAACTGTGAAAATAAAACAAATTCATGCTTAGCTTTTGAACTATACAACTCGGACACTTAATTATTTCCCCCTGTAATGATAGTGGTATAATTAACGACATGTAGAGTTACTAAAATACTTAACTCTTTCAAAACAGCTCTGTTCTTTTGAAGACATATTTCTTAACGCTTTGAATTCCGACGTTTAATCTCACACTATTACGGTGAACTGTGTAATGTAAACAAGTTTATTAGGTTCAAAACCTAAACGCACTGTAATAATTTGACTGTAAACGTGTTACTGCCACACTTAAGAATGTGTGTGTATATGTTCATAGCACCAAGGTGTCTGGGTTCAAGGTGCCATACCTGTATTTTTTTTCCAGTTAGTTCACACTACGGTCAGAGCTGCCTGGAAGCATTGCCCAGATCCCGATGGAATGTATCTTGTCAGTGTAGACTGGGTTTGCTTTTTCATTAATGTGCTAATTGGTACGAATTGGTGCTTCAAATACGTAACAAATGGTAATTAAAGTTTGTTACAGGAAAGAGCACCACAACTGGCATATTAAAGACCGTGGTATATGATATTTTGTCTAAAAGATCCCTTGCTGCTAATCGAAAAGAGTAGCCCATGAAGTGGCGACAGCGGGTTTCCTCCCTCAATATATATGTGGTCCTTAATCATCTATCAGACGCCATATAACCGTAAAGTTTGCTTACAGTTTGTTTTGTTTAACGACACCACCAGAGCACATTGATATATTAAGCATCTGCTATTGGATGTCAAACATTCTGACAGTCTTAGAGAGGAAACCCGCTACATCTTTCCATTAGTAGCAAGGAGTCTTTTATATGTACCATCCCACAGACAGGACAGCACCTACCACGGCCTTTGATATACCAGTAGTGGTGCACTGACTGGAACAAGAAACTTCCTAATGGGCTCACCGACGGGGATCGATCCAAGACCAACCGCGCATAACGCGAACGCTTTACCACTGGATTATGTCCCCACCCCTGCCCCAGATGGCAATTAATACCAACAAGATATGGACTATATCAGTGTAACTTAAATATTAGAAGGGAGTGGATCCCGTGGCCTGTGCAAGGCGCTTCCAGTAAACCAGTGAGAGAATGGTGTACTGCGTCACACGTTATGGTTCCTATCGTTACATTGTGACGACGTCACAGTGAAGTCAGGCAATGGAAATGATTCTCCAGACGATTGTATCGATAATCACAAAGTGGGTTACTGCTCTGTATAAAAATAAAAACATTAATAAAATAAACCACCAAACAGACAACATCACAAACACACACACACACACACACACACACACACACACACACACACACACACACACACACACATATATATATATATATATATATATATATATATATATATATATATATATACCATAAACGCGCACACACACAAACCAGAAACACACACATGCAAACACACAAACACACCATTAACACACTCACGTACACACCATAAACACACATACGCAAACACACAAACACACCGTAAATGCACACACCATAAACACACACGAGCACAAACACAAACACAAACACAAACACACACACACACACACACACACACACACACACACACACACACACACACACATTCAGTATTAGATACTGAAAGCAGTCTGTAAATAATAGCACGCCACAACAATGTATGTCCAAGCCTGTAGTTGCGGGGGGGGGGGGGCAGTGCCCACCCCCGCATGAGATCGAAAATGTACGTTTTTTTTTGGTTGATGTTGTTTGTTTCTCCTGTTCTGTGTAACTAAAAATACGAAACTGGCTTGTGTTGCCCCAACTAGACACTTTGCCCCCTCCCCCATTCCAGATGTCGTTCCTATGGGCCTGATATCATTTAGACTTATAATTTATTTCTTATCGTTAGAATTACTTCAAGTTAATATTTTTCACATCGGTCTGGGATCGATCCTCGTCGGTAGGTCTAGTGAGCTATTTCTCGTTCCAGCCAGTTCATCACGACTGGTATATCAAAGGCCGTGATATAAGCTATCCTGTCTGTGGGATGGTGTATATAAAAGATCACTTGCTACTTATGGAAAAATGTAGCGGGTTTCCTCTCTAAGATTATAATTTATTATATCATAATTACCAAATGTTTGACATTCAATAGCCGATGATTAATAAATTAATGTGATCTAGTGGTGTCGTTAAACAAAACAAAACAATTTAGTTCTCGAAGGGAAGGAAGGAAATATTTTATTTAACGACGCACACAACACATTCTATTTACGGTTATATGGCGTCGGACATATGGTTAAGGACCACACAGATATTGAGAGAGAAAAGCCGATGTCACTACTTTATGGTGCCTGTGCCTCTTTTTGATTAGTATCCCACAGACAGGATAATACATACCACGGCTTTTGTAACACCAGTTGTGGAGCACTGTCTGGAACGAGAAATAGCAAATGTGCCCACCGACGGGTATCGATCCTAGATCAATCGCGCATAAGGCGAGCGCTCCCAAAAGGAGGAAGTTCTGTAAAGGGGTTCGGGTCGTGCTCCCCGGACATTTGTGATGCCCAGAGACGCGTTTCACGGCAGATTAGTGGATATTCGCTACATCGTATATTGTATATAATAAACTTAAAAAGAAAAAAGTAATTAAAGGGGCACAATACAATATTCCTATGACCCAACCTCCCCGCCTCCGGATCAGCTAATGCACCACTGTCATGGATAATCATCTCAGAGAGCTGCAATGTGTGCCTTGAACAGCGTGCTTGGATCTTATATGAATGCAAGCAATAAAAGCAAGTAAAAGAAAATAAATTCCAACAGTTAGTGCGGTGGCTTACAGGAATGGTCGTGACATGCTGGCCCAAAGCACCAAATTTGGCACAGTTATAGTTTATTGTTTTTTCGGTGGGTTTTTTTACAAGGGACTACCCGATTTTAGAGGTCAAGGTCAAATCAAGGTCAAAATTAAAATTTAGACAAAGCCTTTTCAAAGTACTACATTCGCACATATTTACCTAAAATATGTACAAAATGTTTAAGAGGTGGCTTCCCCAATTTACACGCCAAGGTCAGGTCAAGGTCGAATGTCAATTTTAGTATTCAAGAAATTTATAAAAACCCACTAAATTTCTAATAATTAAACTAGTACTTTGATTGCCAAACTCTCCATATTTTTTTTTTTTTTTTTTTTTTTTTTTTTTTTTTTTTTGCATGATTAAAATAAAAGGATTCGGAGAATACAAACTTGGCACCCTTGAACATTTTTAAATATTCAAGATGACGTCCAAGATGGCTGTCAAAACATAACTAGTAATAGAACAGATATGTTGTCACCTACTTGCATGACAAACTGTTGATGTCTCTGACCGGCTTTTATGGGGACACGTAATTAATTTTGAACAACTCTCAGCTAATCATGACAATGCAACATCATTTAAATTCAAGATGGCCACCATAATATCAGTGAAGAACAAGGAAATTGTAATTTATTGCATTTTACATTAGCTAGGGCAAGATTTTGATGTTAGTGATAACGTTTTAAGTGTCCAGAAAATCATTTATAACAAAGATCGCCACGAAAATTAATACAAAGATGAAGAAGTGGCCAAAAGGTACTTTATTTTTAAAATGCACAACCCAGTAATCAATGGCTTTTATGACGTAAACAACAAATGTTTAACGATATGTTGACCCTCTCCACCTTCATCCTCCTCATAACAATGTATACGACTGATTCCTAGAGATAAACACTGCTACTGAAAACTATATGGTATCTGACCTGTTAACATGCAAACTTGGTATTTTTAAAAAATGACATTTATGTTGAAAAGTGCACGTACGAAATTATTTGAAAACAAAATCCAGTTTGGGCTTCTTACAACTATTAAGACGACCAGAAACACATTGAATATACAGACACTGATATTCTCAACAAGAAAATATATTTAATATGTAAGTTTAATCGTAGAAATATTTTATTAGTCGGAAACATCTTACAATGCAGCAAACTCAGGAATGTCCCTTTAACTTGAGGATTTAAATACTGGTATCGATATGTCACCAGAACAGCTACAGAATGTGTTGCCGAATGCAGATAATGCAGACTATGGCTAGTGCTAAAATCAAGCATTTACCGTACATCACTTCCACAAATAGCTATTGCATGTGGAAAGAAGCCCGCACTCTTTGAAATCATGCCGCTGATTCAATTTCACTTCATTTATTGCTTTAAGCTACAAGCTTATCAGCGCAGCAGATATTCACACACAATATATAATACATAATACAATATATAATACATAATACAATAATGAATACATAATGCAATAATAATACGATGCAGACATTTAACCAAACTGCGCTGACTGGGTATTGTGGTGTTCAAAGTGAAGTGTTCGCCGTGTGTACGTTGTTTTGTATTTTCAAAATCGAATACTATTTTGCACAACGCTTTTGTTGACATTTGTATCCTCTTTCTCACCAGGCAATTGTCATGGTTATTGAAATGGATACTCATTATCAAGGGACAAAACATGGGAATAATACAAACGTTATTCCACAGTTCTTAGCTAAGCATTAATCATTGCTTTTTTTTATCAGAAACATAGTCTATATGATATAACATTACTTCTAGATTATGCACCACACTCGATGTAGCAGGCGGCTTAATGATTATTATTTTACATGGTATTTTAGATAATGTTACCAGAGACTGATTAAAACTAAGCTAATGAAAAACATAACAGTTGTTCCTTCTATTTGCAGCCAGTTTTGTAGACATCTAGGATTCATACACTGATATAACCTCTCTGTAATAGAAGTATTATTATGCAATAACTGAATACCTTGCACCCTAATACCCTATATTTGAAGCAAAAAAACATATTGTTTGGGGTAAAATGTAGGATATGTCAATTTTTTTTACTTTCGTCGACCATTTTTGTTGTCTTTTTTGATTAAAACTCTATCCCTAATACAGAAATCTCGCATTTTCCTTGTAGATCAACCGCTACTATAGTGGTGGCCATTTTAGATTTAAATGACGTTCCTATGTCTATATCAGCTGGGGATAGTTAAAAATGAATTCCTTGAATCTAAAACCCAGTTGTAGGCGACAGTTTTGTCATAGGTGATTGCATGTATCACATATATTGTCATTCCTGTGTTTTAGTAGCCATCTTGGACGCTATCTTGAATATTTTAAAATGCTAAAAGGTGTCAAGTTTGCACTGTTCGGGTCTTCAATCAGCAGCTTCCACAAAAACTTGAAAGAACAATTGTTGGTACCGAACTGCAAGGTTCAGTGCCTTGCCGGCAGACTAACATTTGTTCTTTGGGCGACCATTTTGGCGGCCATCATGGATTCAAATGATGGTTCTATGTCCTAGTTAGTAAGACGTTATTATAAATGAAATGTATTACCACTAAGTCCAATCATGTTTTAGCTTAAGTGAGAAATAGCAACTTATATGTTTTGGCAGCCAATGACATATAGTTTAAATTTGATCTTGACCTTTAGCAGTGGGCAGCCGCCACTCAAATATTCTTTATGATCTTAAAGTACAATTGTGCCCAGTTTAGTTTTTAAACGTGCTTTTAGTGACATTGTTTAAAGTGTAGCCTTTGACCTTGACCTCTAAAATCAGGTAGCCCCCTCTCAAAATAATTGTATTGTCCTACGGTACAAATGTGCCAAATTTGGTGCTTTGGGCCAACGTGTCACAATATCGCTTAAATTTGGACTTAAGCCACACAGTTGTAGAGACATAATTATAATTCTTACACACCCGTTGGTGAGAACATAATTCGTTATTTTTAATAACACATACTTGTTAATACATATACGTGCGTTAACATTTTAAAGATATACTACTGTCTGCTCCTAGGTGATGACAAGGTCACCAATGCCATACCATACAATGGGAAAAAAACCTCGGTCGAATCGATGACTCCGTGACGTACAAGATAACTTGGAATTGATTTGTCTGCGATGCACAAGTTAACTATAATCGAAAGGGTCGTAAATAGGTTTTTGTTGGAAAAGGCATTTAAATTTATTTTAAAACTAGGGGGGTTTTTTTCAGGATATGTAAGAAATAGAATAAAACATTCCTGTCAGTTAGAAACCATTTATCTTACAACTCGTTGTTTACAAATGTATCCAACCCGCTTTCGATCGTTTGATGCGTTTTTCAAACAACTTGTCGTAAGATAAATGGTATTTAACGGCCACTCATGTAGGTAGTATTCTTTATATATCAACCGATATTTTTAATCGGTTTTTCCTTTCATTTTTGGTTTAGTAACCTACTTCCTACAGATAGCCCTCGGGCTACTAACACCAGAATGTGGACCGCTGTGACGTCACAGTAATACCTCGCAGCACTGGCATGAATAACGCGTCAATGGATAACGACTCGCGATTCACCGGGGGACTCGCAGTTGTCTTCTCCACCCACTCCGTGAAAGGAATTCAATATTAATGGGATTCTATATATAACTACCGTGCGCGTGGTATTAATAATTCACTTCGATACGGACTCGGGAGCCTCATTCACTGGAGCAGTGTGCCAGTCAATCTAAAGCGCTATCGTTTGCAGAAGGTCTCAATCGAAAACCGTGGCAGATCAGCAGCTAACAAAATAAATATAAAATCCCCATAGATCAAATCATCAATGGATGGATGTTTAACCATATTCGAGCATATAACTATATTTGTCTGTGTGTGTGTGTGTGTGTGTGTGTGTGTGTGTGTGTGTGTGTGTGTGTGTGTGTGTGTGTGTGTGTGTGTGTGTCTGTGTGTGTGTGTTTGTGTGTGTGTGTGTGTGTGTGTGTGTGTGTGTGTGTCTGTGTGTGTATGTGTGTGTGTGTCTGTGTGTGTATGTATGTGTGTGTGTACACACACACATACATATATTACAAAAAATATCCAAATACAGAAAAAGCAAACAACATACTGGTGAAATGATTATGATAATGTAGAGAGGGGTAAGGGGACAGACAGCTACAAAAAGAAAGACAAATATACAGAACTAAAAAAATTATTATTCTATAGAAAAAAACAAACAAACAAACAAAACAAAACAAAAACAGAAAAACAAAACAAAAACAAAAAACGAAAAAACCCCGCACACATGAAACAATTACAATATAGAAGGGGGATTGCAGACAGATAACACGAGACAGACATATACCACGAGACAGACATATACCAAGAGACAGACAGATACCAAGAGACAGACAGATACAAAAAGACAGACATATACCAAGAGACAGACAGATACCAAGAGACAGACAGATACCAAGAGACAGACAGATACCAAGAGACGGATACCAAGAGACAAACAGATACCAAGAGACAGATACCAAGAGACAGACAGATACCAAGAGACACAGACAGATACCAAGAGACAGATACCAAGAGACAGACAGATACCAAGAGACGGATACCAAGAGACAGACAGATACCAAGAGACAGACATATACCAAGAGACGGATACCAAGAGACAAACAGATACCAAGAGACAGACATATACCAAGAGACAGACAGATACCAAGAGACAGATACCAAGAGACAGACAGCTACCAAGACATGGATACCAAGAGACAGACAGATACCAAGAGACAGACATATACCAAGAGACAGATACCAAGAGACAAACAGATACCAAGAGACAGACAGATACCAAGAGACAGATACCAAGAGACAGACAGCTACCAAGAGACGGATACCAAGAGACAGACAGATACCAAGAGACAGACATATATCAAGAGACAGATACCAAGAGACAGACAGATACCAAGAGACAGACAGATACCAAGAGACGGATACCAAGAGACAGACAGATACCAAGAGCCAGACAGATACCAAGAGACAGATACCAAGAGACAAACAGATACCTAGAGACAGACATATACCAAGAGACAGATACCAAGAGACAGATACCACGAGACAGATACCAAGAGACAGACAGATACCACGAGACAGATACCAAGAGACAGACAGATACCAAGAGACAGACAGATACAAAAAGACAGACATATACTAAGAGACAGGCATATACCAAGAGACGGATACCAAGAGACAAACAGATACCAAGAGACAGATACCAAGAGACAGACAGATACCAAGAGACAGACATATACTAAGAGACAGACAGATCCCAAGAGACAGACAGATACCAAGAGACAGACAGATACAAAAAGACAGACATATACAAAGAGACAGACAGATACCAAGAGACAGATACCAAGAGACAGACAGATACAAAAAGACAGACATATACCAAGAGACAGGCATATACCAAGAGACGGATACCAAGAGACAAACAGATACCAAGAGACAGATACCAAGAGACAGACAGATACCAAGAGACAGACAGATACCAAGAGACAGACAGATACCAAGAGACAGACAGATACCAAGAGACAGATACCAAGAGACAGACAGATACCAAGAGACAGATACCAAGAGACAGACAGATACCACGAGACAGATACCAAGAGACAGACAGATACCACGAGACAGATACCAAGAGAGAGACAGATACCAAGATACAGACGGATACAAAGAGACAGACAGATACAAAGAGACAGACAGATACCAAGAGACAGACAGATACCAAAAGACAGACAGATACCAAGAGACAGACAGATACCAAGAGACAGATACCAAGAGACAGACAGATACCAAGAGACAGATACCAAGAGACAGACAGATACCACGAGACAGATACCAAGAGACAGACAGATACCACGAGACAGATACCAAGAGAGAGACAGATACCAAGATACAGACGGATACAAAGAGACAGACAGATACCAAGATACAGACGGATACAAAGAGACAGACAGATACAAAGAGACAGACAGATACCAAGAGACAGACAGCTACCAAGACATGGATACCAAGAGACAGACAGATACCAAGAGACAGACATATACCAAGAGACAGATACCAAGAGACAAACAGATACCAAGAGACAGACAGATACCAAGAGACAGATACCAAGAGACAGACAGCTACCAAGAGACGGATACCAAGAGACAGACAGATACCAAGAGACAGACATATATCAAGAGACAGATACCAAGAGACAGACAGATACCAAGAGACAGACAGATACCAAGAGACGGATACCAAGAGACAGACAGATACCAAGAGCCAGACAGATACCAAGAGACAGATACCAAGAGACAAACAGATACCTAGAGACAGACATATACCAAGAGACAGATACCAAGAGACAGATACCACGAGACAGATACCAAGAGACAGACAGATACCACGAGACAGATACCAAGAGACAGACAGATACCAAGAGACAGACAGATACAAAAAGACAGACATATACTAAGAGACAGGCATATACCAAGAGACGGATACCAAGAGACAAACAGATACCAAGAGACAGATACCAAGAGACAGACAGATACCAAGAGACAGACATATACTAAGAGACAGACAGATCCCAAGAGACAGACAGATACCAAGAGACAGACAGATACAAAAAGACAGACATATACAAAGAGACAGACAGATACCAAGAGACAGATACCAAGAGACAGACAGATACAAAAAGACAGACATATACCAAGAGACAGGCATATACCAAGAGACGGATACCAAGAGACAAACAGATACCAAGAGACAGATACCAAGAGACAGACAGATACCAAGAGACAGACAGATACCAAGAGACAGACAGATACCAAGAGACAGACAGATACCAAGAGACAGATACCAAGAGACAGACAGATACCAAGAGACAGATACCAAGAGACAGACAGATACCACGAGACAGATACCAAGAGACAGACAGATACCACGAGACAGATACCAAGAGAGAGACAGATACCAAGATACAGACGGATACAAAGAGACAGACAGATACAAAGAGACAGACAGATACCAAGAGACAGACAGATACCAAAAGACAGACAGATACCAAGAGACAGACAGATACCAAGAGACAGATACCAAGAGACAGACAGATACCAAGAGACAGATACCAAGAGACAGACAGATACCACGAGACAGATACCAAGAGACAGACAGATACCACGAGACAGATACCAAGAGAGAGACAGATACCAAGATACAGACGGATACAAAGAGACAGACAGATACCAAGATACAGACGGATACAAAGAGACAGACAGATACAAAGAGACAGACAGATACCAAGAGACAGACAGCTACCAAGAGACGGATACCAAGAGACAGACAGATACCAAGAGACAGACATATATCAAGAGACAGATACCAAGAGACAGACAGATACCAAGAGACAGACAGATACCAAGAGACGGATACCAAGAGACAGACAGATACCAAGAGCCAGACAGATACCAAGAGACAGATACCAAGAGACAAACAGATACCTAGAGACAGACATATACCAAGAGACAGATACCAAGAGACAGATACCAAGAGACAGACAGATACCACGAGACAGATACCAAGAGACAGACAGATACCAAGAGACAGACAGATACAAAAAGACAGACATATACTAAGAGACAGGCATATACCAAGAGACGGATACCAAGAGACAAACAGATACCAAGAGACAGATACCAAGAGACAGACAGATACCACGAGACAGATACCAAGAGACAGACAGATACCAAGAGACAGACAGATACAAAAAGACAGACATATACTAAGAGACAGGCATATACCAAGAGACGGATACCAAGAGACAAACAGATACCAAGAGACAGATACCAAGAGACAGACAGATACCAAGAGACAGACATATACTAAGAGACAGACAGATCCCAAGAGACAGATACCAAGAGACAGACAGATACCAAGAGACAGACAGATACAAAAAGACAGACATATACAAAGAGACAGACAGATACCAAGAGACAGACAGATACCAAGAGACAGATACCAAGAGACAGACAGATACAAAAAGACAGACATTTAACCAAGAGACAGGCATATACCAAGAGACGGATACCAAGAGACAAACAGATACCAAGAGACAGATACCAAGAGACAGACAGATACCAAGAGACAGATACCAAGAGACAGACAGATACCAAGAGACAGACAGATACCAAGAGACAGATACCAAGAGACAGACAGATACCAAGAGACAGATACCAAGAGACAGACAGATACCACGAGACAGATACCAAGAGACAGACAGATACCACGAGACAGATACCAAGAGAGAGACAGATACCAAGATACAGACGGATACAAAGAGACAGACAGATACAAAGAGACAGACAGATACCAAGAGACAAACAGATACCAAGAGACAGACAGATACCAAGAGACAGATACCAAGAGACAGACAGCTACCAAGAGACGGATACCAAGAGACAGACAGATACCAAGAGACAGACATATATCAAGAGACAGATACCAAGAGACAGACAGATACCAAGAGACAGACAGATACCAAGAGACGGATACCAAGAGACAGACAGATACCAAGAGCCAGACAGATACCAAGAGACAGATACCAAGAGACAAACAGATACCTAGAGACAGACATATACCAAGAGACAGATACCAAGAGACAGATACCACGAGACAGATACCAAGAGACAGACAGATACCACGAGACAGATACCAAGAGTCAGACAGATACCAAGAGACAGACAGATACAAAAAGACAGACATATACTAAGAGACAGGCATATACCAAGAGACGGATACCAAGAGACAAACAGATACCAAGAGACAGATACCAAGAGACAGACAGATACAAAAAGACAGACATATACAAAGAGACAGACAGATACCAAGAGACAGACAGATACCAAGAGACAGATACCAAGAGACAGACAGATACAAAAAGACAGACATATACCAAGAGACAGGCATATACCAAGAGACGGATACCAAGAGACAAACAGATACCAAGAGACAGATACCAAGAGACAGACAGATACCAAGAGACAGACAGATACCAAGAGACAGATACCAAGAGACAAACAGATACCAAGAGACAGATACCAAGAGACAGACAGATACAAAAAGACAGACATATACCAAGAGACAGGCATATACCAAGAGACGGATACCAAGAGACAAACAGATACCAAGAGACAGATACCAAGAGACAGACAGATACCAAGAGACAGATACCAAGAGACAGACAGATACCACGAGACAGATACCAAGAGACAGACAGATACCACGAGACAGATACCAAGAGAGAGACAGATACCAAGATACAGACGGATACAAAGAGACAGACAGATACAAAGAGACAGACAGATACCAAGAGACAGACGGATACAAAGAGACAGACGGATACAAAGAGACAGACATATACCAAGAGACAGACAAATACAAAGAGACAGACAGATACCAAGAGACAGACGGATACAAAGAGACAGAAAGACAAATATACAGAACTACAAACCAGTTGTTTTCACTTGTTGTTTATAGTGCGCAATAATATTATACCATGAGACCCTTGTATATTAACATTAACAAAAGAAACAACTTATATTTACTTTGTTCGTAAAGGTAGCTGAATTTTGTTAAACTGACAGAACGCTGGGCGTTCTGACTTAGGACAAGACATCCTTCGAGTGAACAATGACCTTTGCAAGCGATATGTTGTATTATGATAATGATTATGATTATTTTGATAATATCTTCATTAAAAGATGGGTGGGATTTTTAATTATTGCACAGTCAATATGGTCTTTATTGCTGTAGTAAGACTGAATGTGTGTGCCTGTCCTCTTTGGTCCCGAGTCTTCCACCACCCAAACACTACGCCTACAATCAAATATGTCTTATGCCCTTCAATTAATATCTTAAAGTACTTTGGTATTCAACCCATTGATACACAGAGGACGTGCAAAGTCCAAACTAGTACCTGTAATAATTGTGTCCTCCGAATAAAAATGAGAAAACATCCCACAGACACCACAGAAGGTGTCTGCAGACAAATGGACTTTCTGAGATGTTCCTAATCACTTATTCGAACATTTGAAAATGAACATATTGAAATCTCGCTTACATGTGACGTTTCCTTTGCGGTTCAGTATGTCTTACATTTTACCATAATAATAAAAAAAACCCATGAAAAGTAGACTCCTAACGTCACCATTGTTTACCATGGTTAAAGTCCTTTTTTAACGACATCACAAGATCACATTGATTTATTGATCATCAGCTGTTGGATGTCAAACATTTCACACACACACACACACACACACACACACACACACACACACACACACACACACACACACACACACACACACACACACACACACTATCCCACAGACAGAATAGCGCATACCACGGTCTTTGATATACCAGTCGTGGCTCACTGGCTAGAACGAGAAATAGCCTAATGGGCTGGTTTACCCTGGTATATAATACTGAAAAATAAACTTATTTCCAGAGACTTGTTTGTCTATAGACTGAAGTAAAATATTAGACTTGTGATGTCATTTCCGGTACGCATGTCGGCAGTTTAAGCCTTATAAACCTGACACGAGTGACTAATTTTTTTAAAGAAATACAATGAAGATTGTCGGAAACTAAATCGGAAATTAGACATTACATATTCAGCACGTGCCATTCACCCATTGCTTATGATTTTAGGCTCATATAGACTGAATGCGGCGCGTGCGTGCGGTCGTTAGTTTCAATGAGAGCATCTGCACTGGATGCGTGCGTCTGCAAAACGCATGCGGCCAGACGTAATGAAATATTCGTATATGCTGTATATGCCCAAAACGCAACTCGCAGACACGCAACAGTCGGACCGCACGCACGCGCCGCATCCAGTCTATATGAGCCTTTACTGGCCAAATCGATCAGGGTTTTAAAAATTATTTCTCAACATGCAAAACCTGGAACTTGAACACACTTGAACTATTTAGTAGTAAAGGATAAAACCCACATGCCAGCCTGTGTAAATACTCTCTCTAAGTTATTAATCAGTAAAGTGGTGTACAGGTTTTTTTCGGGCCATCCGATATAAAATAAAGCCTAATTTTGCACAAAACATTTTATAAATGAATATAAATTAAATTGTGTTCAGTGACAACTCCAGTGCCTAATATGCTGTTTAGTACGGAGGATGGATGTAAGCTTGGGGAAGGGTAGGCATGGGGGGAGGCGCTCTGGTATTGATAGCGGGGAAGCGTAAAAAAGAGTTAAAGTTTTGTTTTGTTTAACGACACTACTAGAGTACATTGATTTATTAATCATCGGCTATTAGGTAAATTTGACATATAGTCTTAGAAAGGAAACACGCTACATGTTTGCATTAGTAGCAAGGGATCTTTTATACGCACCATCGCACAGACAATATAACACATACCACGGCCTTTGACATACCAGTCGTGGTGCACTGTCTGGAACGAGAAATAGCCCAATGGGCCCACTGACGCGGATCGATCCCAAACCGACCGCGCATCAAGCGCAGCGTCCCGCTTACGTCCCGCTCCCGCCAAAGAGAGGACGTGTGTAAACAAAACAAAACAAACAACAACAACCTACCAAACCCGACACCCGAGGTTTGGCTGACGTACTTTAAAGGGAAGTCCTGAGTTGACAACCATTGTAAAATATTTCCGACCAATAGAGCCTTTTCGATGACGTATCATACAAATTAAATAAAAAAAAGTTGTTTAGAATGTCAATGTCTGTATTTACATTCCGCTGATTGATCGCAATGAATATGGACGTCTCAACGTGCGCTCTCAACATGCTCCCCCCCCCCCCACCTGGGGGGACTTATGGCAAGCTTTGGAATGCTTTTGGAGTGCTTTTGGAGTTCCGCGTTGCGTACACCGGGTCACGACCTTGGTGTACGGGGACGCGGATACCAAGAAGAGGAGCAGGAGAGGAGGTAGGAAGAAGGAGCATGCGCCAGGAGCTGCTCAGGGGTGGGGGGAGACCAAAGCGGGCGGCGGCGGTACCCTTTTGCGTCGCACCCCCCACCCCCCACCCCCCTCCCACGACTCCGCTGAAGAGGACGAAGACGCCACCGGCCGAAACGACCTCGGACGCAACATGCGACTTGCTGGTCATGGACAACGCCAGGTGGATGCCACTACGAGCTCCACACACTCAGGAAGCCTATTGGCAGAGATGGATAGCCACACCATCCATAGGATTGTCAAGACGATCTGCGGCGCCAGATACGAAGTCATCATCAAGGACTTGGCCACGAGAAAGCACCTTGTCCCGTCCCTGAGTGACACCGCTCCTCAGCTCGCCGTAGACGCAACCCTACCTAGGACAGGTAACCTCCTTTTTGGCCTCGTCGGACTTTTAAAAAAATTGGATCGTCATTCAAAATTTTATGTTTATTTTTTTGTAAACAGTCTAAAACACTTTAATTTCATAGCCCGTCAAAATTGCTCAAATCACCTTAAAACCTTTTCGGCCGAGTACTCTAATTTATTCCTGGATTTAATTGTTTTTGTTCCAGACATGCGCAGGTTATCTCAGCTGTTTTTGGGCCTAGGTCTCAGTACCTACGGTACTTCTAAATTTTTATTGCAAATTCCGCCCACCACAAAACACTTACCCCCCCCCCCCCCCCTCCCGACCACACCGGTATTCTAAAGAAGAAAATGTATTTAGTATGAAATAGATGTCGCTAAAAAGGTTCTATTATCGCAAACATCTTACAATGGCTGCAAACTCAGGACAGTCCCTTTAAGGTTGCTTGCTATTTAGTGTCCAACGTCTGGTTATTTCACACACATATGGGCTAGCAATCAGACCACTTAGTTTGAAACTAAATCACAGCAATCAAGACACTGCGGATTTTTAATTGATGCCGCCAGCTAATACCTGGTCTGCCAACAACTAACTATTAATTATTATGTCAGCAGTTAACTATTACAATTTATCATGTGACACAATTCAAAAAGAGGTCTTACTCTGGGTATGTGCCTAGGTAAATGCTGTTCATGAGAAATAAATTCCCAAGGAACATTAAGACGTAATCATTTTAGCCGAGTCTTATAAAAGAAAAACAGAAAGAGACAGACGAATATAGAGACCCAGAGATAGAGAGAGGAGGTGAGACCTAGGGGGAGACCATGGAGGTCTCAGTCGCAATGTCAACTCTGTCGTTTACCTAAGAGCTTAGACATATGTTGTTTTTTCTGTTAACTTGTTAATTATGTTTAATGTTGGAAAGTAAAATACAAGAACCTACATCACCAACTTGCGAACATATATATTTATTTATTTATTTATTTATTTATTTTATTTATTTATTTATACAATCAAAGTATGTCATATTTTTCAGATCACATACTTTGACAATTTGATAACTTTGGAAATAAGTGCAAATTAATCGAGGTTACGGCACTAGGTTTATTGATATTTAAGCAAACGTACTAGGGTGACAGTCCATAATTGACATATGCATGCATAGTCATCAAATAAAAATATTTCAATAGCAATTTCACGCAGAAAGCTGTCCAGCGTTCAGAAAAAATAAAACGTTAAGCACTAGTTTATTTTAATGTAAGGGCATCCAAAATGACGTCGTTTGAGTTTGATGTCATTTCTATTTAAAAAAGACACTGCGCCACATATTCTTACGTCATTCGAATATCTAGTAATGGCGGACTGGAATTAAAGTTGCGTGTACAGTTTACAAAATCGCGTTGGATTAAGCTTGACATTATAAGATAAAGAGATTATTACCCACGTGTGTTTCGGTATCGTCAATAACATATATTAGGAATAAAAATTATGTATGTGTGTGTTTGTCTATATATATATATATATAGTAGGTAGAGCACTCGCCTGAGATGTTTGGGTCGTAGGATCGAACCCCCATCGGTAGACCCATTCTCCATTTGGGTTTTGTACGTCCCAAGTTGCCCACCAGTGCCCTACAACTGGTATATCAAAGGAGGTCCTGTCTGTGGGAAAGTGAATATAATATATCGCTGTACTAGCTGATAATTTAGCGGATTTCCCCAAAGGTGATATGTCAGGATGATCAAATGTTTTACATCCAGTAGCCGGTGGTTTATAAATCAATGTGCTCTAGTTGTGTTGTTGAACAAAACAAACGTTGTTGTTGTTGTTGTTGTCTTGATTATTTGTTTCTTCTGTAGTTGTTGGGTTTTTGTTGTTGGTTTTTGTGGGGTTTATTTTATTTTATTTTTATTTTTATTTTTATTTTTATTTTATTTTAACTTTCGTTGAATTTCTAACATTTATTATAGACGTACTGATGAAATGGACGTACCAGTTGATTATGGCACAGATGAACACCAGAATCTGGTTAATTTTCTTCATGAATGTTAACCCTCTGTTGTCAATTAAGTTTCACGCATTTTGTCCAGTGCACACTCTTCTGCCATTTTGTCCAGTGCACACTCTTCTGCCATTTTGTCCAGTGCACACACTTCTGCCATTTTGTCCAGTGCACACACTTCTGCCATTTTGTCCAGTGCACACACTTCTGCCATTTTGTCCAGTGCACACACTTCTGCTATTCTGCACTGCATGTCTAGACACACTACATCCCATGTAATGTCTACAAACTGCTAATTTACTGCGATGACAGGAATTGAAACAAATATTTGTTTCCTATATTACCATGTATGATGATCTTAACCACCTGGTACTTTGTCTGGAGTAGTCCTGGCGGTATTCAACTCAGTCGGCAGAATAAAAAGTTTGTTTTGTTTAACGCCACCACTAGAGCACTTAGATTTATTAATCATCGGCTATTAGATGTCAAACATTTGGTCATTGTGATGTGTAGTCTTAGAGAAGAAACCCAGGACATGTTTCCATTAGTAGCTAGGGATATGTTATATGTACCATCCCACAGACAGGACAGCACACACCATGGCCTTATATATACTAGTAGTGGTGCAGTGGCTAGAATGAGAAATATAACTCGCAGTGTGCCCACTGACGGGGATTGATTCTAGACCGATTGGTAGAGCATTTTTCCGAGATGCTATTGGTGTACACATCATATAATTGTACCGCCCTCCACCCCAACCTTGTCTCAATTAGTGATCCACGATCGTGGTATGTATTGTCATGTCTGTAGAAAAGTGCATAAGTGTTGTTAATGCAGAAACGTAATGGGTTTCTTCAATAATTATACATTTCGAATAGTCGATAATTAATGAATTGTTGGTCACTTGTGGTGTTGTTGAAAAAAACACAAGCTTTAGTTTGGTCTGAAATATGATGAGACATGTGCAGGAGGCAGTAAATGATACATCTTTTCTTCTTTCTGTTTTTTTTTTTTTTTTTTTTTTTTTTTTTTTTTTCCCCCAATAATAGCACATATCACAGTATTGTTATGTCATTCATCACTGAGACGACCCACTGGACATTGTGGACTTCAACGGGGCGCCCTTTAACTAAAAGACAATCCCCTATCCGTACCTGTGGGCGACAGTGGTCATTTATAGAAATACTATTAACTATATTTAGTATATGTACATACACATATTGTGGTTTAGTCAACAGACAGCTCTGTCGAAACGTGTCTTTCTCGTACAAGCATTGAGCAGTTCGATTTTATTCAATCAATGTAATCGATTGTCTGTGCCACTTTTGTGCCAGCGGATACTAGCTAATTTTGAAAATACAGAAAAGGAAAAGAACACGTAATTTATAGCTCTATCCCACATCATATAAAGTCATCCATTAAATATATATATCGTCGCCTGAGAGCCAGAAGGACGTAAGTGCATCAAAATTCCTTTTTAAAAAGCCGAGATAATGAAGGAAAATGTTTTTCTTGATCAGTAGTTAAGATGTCGAATTTGTTTTAATGACAATGAAAGCTGAACATATTTACGATTTCTTTGTATATTTGCGGTATTTATAGCATATTAGGTGTTTTTGTTATTTGCTTAAATAGTTGTAGATATTCTTGATTAAATTAAATGCGTCATTTACGACCAACAGTATATCAAGTTAATTTAAATATTTATTCTGAAAGAACCATCACTTCTAAAACATTTAAGTTTTTTGCAAATCACATATTTATTTTTTAAAAGGAGAAAGTTTGTAAATAGAAAAAAAATCAGAAGCAAACATTCAAAAAGGAATACAAGTAGAAGTACGTATTAATAAAATCACCGCTTAAACAAAATATTACGTGAAAAAAAGTTATTTTACTTTTGTTAATAATAATACGATAAATAAAATCACCAATTGAACAAAATAATAATGTGGAAAAAAACAACTCTGACTCGTGAAATCCTTGTTTTCTTTGACCCACCCCTGATTTTGTGTGGTGCAGGGTTTCTGCCAGAGGGTAAAATGGGTATGGTACTATACCCAAATATTTTTGAAGAATTTTTTTTAAATTAAGTTTTTGTCAAAATTAATTACTCTTTTCATTACTGTATGATTTTCTTAATCCTAACCCTAAACTTAACCCATTTTCTTTCTGAGGGAGGACCCCCCCCCCCCCCTCCCCCCATATCTCTGTTGACTGTGGTTGCATTCAATTCCATAGAGCCATATACAAAAATGTCTATCTGGCAGAAACACTGTGGTGGTAGTGATCCATGTTCGTTGTTTGATGATAGTGCATCAGAATCAAACGACTTGTCCATACAAAACCTCTTTTTCTAGGCAAGTATTCGTTTCTGATGAGTCATCAAAAAAGCTGATGCCATGTTGTGTGCGGTGTTCTTTCCGTTTTCTTTGCGCCATGGGAGTTCTTTTGCAGATAGGTTTTGGTTCTGCTGCCTCAAGGTGTACTTCACTAGTTTCAAGAATACCTGGTTTATATCAGCTAGTGCAACAGACAAACTAGAATAGTTAAGCAAACTGAAACTGGTATCGTTTAATGAAGAAACTATGTTTAGCAGCTTATTGGTTTGGGATACACCGGGTTCAAGTAAAGCTCATTCAAAGGATATAGGGTTTACATTTCCAATGAGGGTGTGTACTGAATATCAAATCCAGAAGTAGTGAACACTATACCATGTCCACCTGTTGAGTATGCGGGATTCTCTCTAGGTAGTAAACCCTACAGCTTCTGCTGTGCGTTGGGTGTACTCTCCGGGTTCTGTTGTGTGTCCATTGATCTCTCCAGGTTATAATGTGTGTTCAGTGATCTCCCCAAATTCTGTTATGTGTCCAGTGATCTCTCCAGGTTCTGTTGTGTGTTCAGTGATCTCTCATGGTTATGATGTGTGTTCAGTGATCTCTCCAGGTGCTGTTGTGTGTTCAGTGATCTCTCCAGGTTCTATTTTGTGTTCGGTGATCTCTCCAGGTTCTGTTGTGAGTCCAGTGATCTGTCCAGGTTCTGTTGTGTGTTCAGTGATCTCTCCAGGTTCTGTTGTGTTCAGTGATCTCTTCAGGTTCTACTGTGTTCAGAGATATCTCCAGGTTATGTATGATGTGTGTTCAGTGATATCTCCAGGTTATGTATGATGTGTGTTCAGTGATATCTCCAGACTATGTTATGTGCAGTGTTCTCTCTCCGTGTTTTGTTGAGTGTTAAGTGATCAATCCCCCGGTTTCTGTTGTGTGTGCTAAATTACTTTCTGCGTCTGTTGTGAGTGATATGTCATGTTCAACTTTTGTTGTGTGTGCTATTTCATGATCATGGTATGTGGTATGTGTGTTCTGTCATGTTCTTCTTCAGGTTCTGTTGTGTGTACTATATCATGTTCAGGTTCTGTTGTGTGTGCCACGTCAAGTTCAGGTTTTGTTGTGAGTTCTCTGGTATGTGCTGTCCTGTCTGTGGGGAAGTGCATATAAAACATACCTTTCTGCACTAGGAACAATGTAGCGGGTTTCCTCTAATAACTATGAATCATAATGACCAAATGTTACCAATAGCCGATGATTAATTAATCAATATGCTCTAGTGGTGTTGTTAAACAAAACAAACAAATAAACTGTCTCAAGTGCTATGTTACGTTTTATTTTCTATGGTGATTATTTTCTCATGTTCAGCTTTTTGCTATGTTATGTTCATGTCCTGTTGTGTGTGCTATGTCATGTTCAGCTTATGCTGTGTGTGCTACGTCATGTTCAGCTTCTGTTGTGCGTGCTATGTTGTGCTAATGTTTTTGTGTTTGAGCTGTGTCATGTTCACGTTCAACATTCTATTGCTTAGCTTAGCTTAGTAACTGGTTTAACGTGTCCATAGTCCATATACCACTAGGTTTTCGAACACGCCTATCCCGAGTCCGGCCTCCGATAGGATCGGGTGTCTGACCCAGGACAGGGATATTCTGTTGCAAATATGTGTTAACTGTAAAGTTAATCAAAGTTCATAGATCTTGCTATGGTTTATGTTGAGGCCACATTCACTTTATTCGCCTTTTAACTTTACGTCTGATTACACTGTCCTTTGTTACTGGAATTTGTCCTGGATAACTTACAATGATGTTAATCCATAATCCCTACCTTAGGGCGACCCTGTAGATCTCCAAAGGCAGCTGAAAGGCGGAACTTGGTCACCGTAACATATAATTAAATACATGTACATCCAAAATCAGTGTGATTATGCTTGCACTTTGGTCGTATATGCCACATACAACATTATTATGAATTAAAATTGTATCTACAGATACAAATTACATGTTGGAAACTTTGCTTCAATTAAAAACATTTCAAAATAGATATTTGTTTTTCAAGAAAATTCACCAAAACATGTTTATTATTATAATTATGGTGCACATAAAATAGCAAACCATACAAACATTAATGTTACTCCAATTCCTATTTATATATACAGATACAATTCTTGTCTGTTGCTAAATGGTTCGTTGCATGCAGTACCAAATGTTTTTCTTAAATAGACCGGGCTCTCCCAACGACAAAAGTCATATTATTTTTAGGATTCAAGCACATAAAAATATTGACATAATGTATGCTCTATTGTACTTCACATTTGTAATTTCTGTCACAGACCGATAACAAAGAATACATATGTTTCGTATTTGGCACATACGATCTATGTCAGACATAATTATATAACGAACTGTATTTTAAAAGGGTGTATCTACCACACACGACCAGTCGTGTCCACATAATGGACAGCAAGCAAATCGGACGAAAGTCGTATGTGTCTATTTTCGTGCAAATTGGTATCTGTGATTCACTTACGACCATTTAAATCCTTCTGTATAAGCGATGCAATTAGGGACACAGCTACGATGTTTTGTGACAATAGGTAATCGGGGATGTCGATTCCGAATATGCAAAAAAGACGTTTTAGGTCGTATCTGCCACTTAAGACCTGTTAGCTCTCACGCGACGATATATATATATGGGGTAACTTTAATACAAAGTCAAGGTTTAAAGAGAGAGAGGGCGGGGGACTATTTCTTCCACAAAGGGCCACCTCGAGTGAATGTTCTACCATTGTGTTTGCTCGCAGATCTATATCTTTTACAAATTAAACAAGGTTTAATTTACCGTAGGAAAGAAATCGTAAATATAAATCTGCGTCCGTTGGTGGACTGCTACAGATTTTATAGGCGCATAACTATTTGATGTTCATTAACCAGTGTAGCGTTCAGCGACAACGAGTAATGCTTATTTCGCATACAGTTTGATTGGTTCCAATGTTGTCACTGAATTTAACGTGAAACCAGTTTGGAGGACACTTTCCTCTTCTATTTGATTGAACGCACACCTGTCATCTCTCGTTTTGTCACACAATCCATGAACCGTGGGATTATGCCATCTGGAGATCTCTGTGTGCTAAACAAGCATACCAAGTATAACCAAAAAGGTGGTGTGAAATTCATATACTACGAGTAGTATACAAACATATAAGACTATGATGAAAACGGTTATCAGTTCGTAACCTTTCTTAAGCTATATGGTTGCCAGCCACAATAACAAAGTCAAAGTTTGTTTTGTTTAACGACACCACTAGAGCACATTAATTTATTAATGCCACGGTAACAAATACCTGAGCAAGGAACTGATAGATTATTAAACTAGTTGATGGATCGGTGAATGAATGGATGGATGGATGGATAGATAGATGAATGGATGTATGGACGGAAGGAAGGAAGGAAATGTTTTATTTAACGACGCACTCGACACATTTTATTTACGGTTATATGGCGTCGGACATATGGTTTAGGACCATACAGATACTGAGAGAGGAATCCCACTGTCGCCACTTCATGAGCTACTCTTTTCGATTAACAGCAAGGGATCTCTTATATGCACCATCCCACAGACAGGATAACACATACCACGGCCTTTGGTATACCAGTCGTGGTGCACTGGCTGGAGCGAGAAATAGCTCAATGGGCCCACCGACGGGGATCGATCCCAGACCGACCGCGCATCAAGCGACCGCTTTTCCACTGGGCTACGTCCCGCTGTATGGACGGATGAACGAATTGGTGGATGGATGATTGAATGAATGGATGGGTGAATGGATGGTTGGATGGATGGACGGACGGACGGACGACGGACGGACGGATGGACGGATGGGCGGATCGGTGAATCAATGGAAGGATGTATGGATGGACGGATGGACGGACGGACGGATGGACGGACGGACGTTCGGGCGGATTGATGGGATTGGATGCCTGAATGGATGGACGATGGATGTGTGGGTGGATGGATGGGTGATGAATGGGTGGGTGGGATGTAAACTATATCTTTTCACACATTAGTTTACATAAAAATTGTACAAACACACTGTATGTAATGTAATCACCACCCACTATTGTTCCTTTCATTAAGTTGTAAATAAGTCATGAATACATGCATCCATGTGGATCAAATTCTATAGGTATATATTTTTATAAAACTAGACCACGCATATTCATTTCCTGAATGAAGTTCATTAACCAATTAGTTTACACTGATCTGGTTCCGCGCATAATCATCAAACCGTGCAAGTACGCCGACTCAACATCTGTGTATACCTGACGTCAAATACTATATCACATAATCTGAATGACAAAACCGTATTCCAATATCCAGATCGTGTCTCTGCACATTGCAGAGTGTTATATTTGTTTTCCATCTGCCTTCCCACTGAAAAAGGCAAATGAAAAAAGTCTTTGAGAAATAGAACATGCTTTCTGTGTACATATAAGTATTATAACGAAATTAGTGATGAATTTCATTATATAATGTGTTGTCCTTTTTTAATGACAAAAGAAAAAGACATCTGCCAAAGTGGGGCGGAATTTAGATCAATCGGTTGAGCGCTCGTCTGAGTTGCTTGCGTCGCAGGATCGAACCACCTTAGTGAATCCGTTCAACTGATTGGTTTTTTTTCTAGTTCCAACCAGAGCACCACAACTGGTCAAAGGCCATGGTATGTGCTTTCCAGTCTGTGGGAAAGTGCATATAAAAGATCCCTTGCTGCATTAGGAAAATGTAGCGGGTTTCCTCTGTTGAATTACCAAAATGTTTGACATCCAATAGTCGATGATTAATCAATGTGCTCTAGTGGTGTAGTTAAACAAAACAAATTTCTTCTGCCAAAGTGTTGCTAGTTTAGACTAAATGTTTACAAATTCAGAAAGCTAACTGATTGTAACAAAACTGGTGTTCTCAGAAAGCTAGCAGTTTTCTGTAAAAATCTATGTTTTTACGATTTTATTTTATTTGTATATGCAATGTATGTCTTCAAATGCAAACATAAACCCATAGATATATACGTGTTTTGTTTTTTTTGACACGTTTGAATATCTTATGTACATCATTATGACGAATGTGCCATCTTGTCATTTATTTATTTATTTATATATTTTATAATGCCGTTGAATTATGGTCAGATTGTAAATAAAGTTAGTTCAGTTTAGAAAGGACATACGACCTGATTGCTTCTTATATGATAATTTTGCTTTAAGGACGCAGTCAAACGTTATTACCCCCCCCCCCCCCCCCCCCCCCCCCCCCCCCCCCCCCCCCCCCCCCCCCCCCCCCCCCCATCCCCATTAATATTTTTGGCTTTAAATTTTAAAAATTTCTAAATTGGCCTTAGTAGTTAGGTGATTCCGAGTCGGATCCCCGATCTTATCGGAGGTCGGACTCGGGATAGGCGTGTTCGAAACCATAGTGGTATATGGACACGTTAAAGCACTAGACAGGTCAAGTCGTGATTGCTTCCATGATCCACTATCAGGTGCTCGTCCTTACGAGGACTGCCACTCCTCCTAGGAGATACGTACCAGGGTGTGTCATCCTTCTTGCACGGACTGCCACTTCCAAGACTAGCTTAGAAAACCCAGACTTGCACAGGATAGAGCTCTATGGAATATATATATATATATATATATATATATATATATATAGCTGTGATGACATGCGCTCATGTACCACTGTAAGACAATGATGATATCAAGTGTTGGCGAAAGATGAGTAGATCCTGCCCCACCGGTGGCAGCCGACATGAGCACAGCCTACGGTGTCAAGTCCATAGTTGAAATGGAATATAATAAGTTCACCAAAAACATATGGAAATGTCATCAAATCACCATGATTTATAATTAATGTAAACAAATCTAATAAGTTTTATTTACTTTAAACAATAATTATGTACACCAGATAGAACATTATTTTAATAGGTATTTTATTTCGTAAAGCTACATCGTTGCCACGGTAACAAACAATGTCAACTACAAAGTGCAGATCTAGTTTAGAAATACCAACCCCAAAAGAGTTTGATCTGTATCATATTTAATAGTAACATTCAAAATATTTGTATACTTTTTATACCTTTAATATTATTTTTTTTTTTTTTTTAGAACAGTTGAAGCTTTTGTCTGCCTACAGTAACTCGAAGAGGGAAATTATTGCTTTAAAGTAAAACATCTTTTGTTGTGTCGTATGTTGTATTAGAATGTCAACGTGAACAGCGTTTGATACGTTAAAAAAAACCCACCCGCATATAAATGGAAACAATACAGTTAAGATCTAAAAGCTAAATACAAAACTAGTAATTTAAAATTAAGGAAACTATACCAGAAGCCTATTTGATGAAGTAAATATGACATTTGCTGAGGTTTTGGTATACGTTAAAAAAAAAACACCCGCATATATTAAATAGACATTAAATGACAAATTTGCAAGCTTCAAAAGGTTTATTCTAAGATACAAGACAATAGTAGATAAATAACCTAGACAGATAACCTACGCCTATGTTCAGCTAATAAATGATTAATAGTAATGTTCGTAGCGGCATTATTCCAGTAACTTTCATTTTACGAGCGTGGGAGTCGTGACAGCCGATAGTTAAAAATTTTAGACGAAACATGGTGAAGCATAAAATCACATGCATGTCAACTGCTGACCACAACAGCGCATTAGTATGCCTAGATCATCAAAGAGTAAAATAAAGTTTGTTTGTTTTAATAACACCACTACAACACATTGATTGATTGATTGGTTGATTGATTGATCATCAGCTATTGGAAGGAAGGAAATGTTTTATTTAACGACGCACTCGACACATTTTATTTACGGTTATATGGCGTCAGACATATGGTTAAGGTCCACACATATATTGAGAGAGGAAACCCGCTATCGCCAAATGGGCTACTCTTTTCGATTAGCAGCAAGGGATTGTTTATATGTATCATCCCACAGACAGGATAGTACATACCACGGCCTTGTATGACGGCCATTCTGCAGAACGCCACGGTTGTTCACGTTTAGTATCTACATGTCGGGCCCGTCCACACCACAATATCAACCCATGACGACTGGACTATACCCTAGTCTGAGAGCTGGTATAGCAAAGACCGTGGTATGTACTTTCCAGCTTATGGAATAGTGCCTATAAAAAGACACCTTGCTGTTGTAGCGGTAGGAGTAGCCCATGTTGCAGCATCGCTATCTTCTTCCTCTCTCTCTCTCTCTCTCTCTCTCTCTCTCTCTCTCTCTCTCTCTCTCTCTCTCTCTCTCTCTCTCTCTCTCTCTCTCTCTCTCTCTCTCTCTCTCTCTCTCTCTCTCTCGTTTCTTCGGATCCGGCTTCTCAAGATCTGTAATTCAGCACAGCACTACACCTTCAACGTTTAATGACCGTCAATCTAGGGTTTTTTCTTGATGGGATGCAATCCATCTCGTCCCTACAAGCTGTACACCCTAACGGACATAACGAGGCCACTCACGTGGACATACAGATCGGACTTTTAAACTTTTAGACCTTCGTTCAACATTTTATGACGAAATTACTCCTTTTTTTAATATTAGTAAATAGTCCGACCCTCTTTTCTTTCTCTTATTTATTTTTGCACTGTCCTTCTAAAATGCTCCAAATTATATAAATATTCGGCCGAGCAGTCAATTCTTTTTTTATTTTTGGCTTGTAACTTTTTATTTATTTATTATTTTTATTTTATTAACTCTTTTACTACTTGCTATTTTCAAAATTCTGCCCATTTTCAACTTTACCCCACCCCACTCCCTTCTGTCCCAGACCCAGTCACTGGCGAAGTCAGAGGTTGTGCCCGCGAGAGACGTGCTTGAACCTTAAATGGATATAGGCACGTTAATATGTTATCCAATCCAATCCAAAGCTGTCTGCCATATACTATATAGTTACAGTCAAACAGCAGCGTACTGGGGCGGATATAGGGCCGGTTAACTAAACGGGAAGATAACTACTCTGTGGCCAAACACATCGTTCCCCTCTAGAAACAACGTGTGCGCCTCCATGACTATCTTTGTGACCTGAGACATATACAAGGCTGCTGCGACCATTATTCCCACCACCACCCTCCACACACACACACACACACACACACACACACACACACACTATTTCACCAAATCTCTCTCTCACACACACACACACACACACACACACACACACACACACACACACACACATTCAAATTACACACACACACACACATACACACGCAGAGAGAGAGAGAGAGAGAGAGAGAGAGAGAGAGAGAGAGAGAGAGAGAGAGAGAGAGAGAGAGAGAGAGAGAGACCCCCCCCCACACACACACACACACATTCAATCACAAACAAACTAATGAAAACGTATCACTATGATTTTTGATCATATATGGTTTTTGTCACAATTTGCACCCTACCTTTTGGTAGCATCTCACCGCCTTCCTCAGTAAGCAGCGGGGTGCTGCCGACAAGCAGGGTGCATATTGGTCGAAATAAATTTTCCCCATTTTTGGCTTTTCGTAGTAACATAAGTTTTGTTTTGATCACCACATCAATATTCAATGTTGGGCTAGTAAATAACTACCATTGCCTTGCCCGATGACTAGTGAATTTGTTTTGGTCAAAGTCTATTTTGTAAATGTGAATATCCTGCCTTTCAAATCTAAGGTTTTTAAACTCTATCTCCTACTTTAGATGACATGTCGAATTATTCTTATTAGTAAAATTGCATTTACTTAACGTAGGGCTAGTGTATTTTTAATATGGCTATAATCTTTTCAAATCACTGATCCCATGGCTAGTGGATTTTTATAACAATTGTAGAAGCCCTGAATTACACGTGCATTTTACAAACTTCGAGCGAAAAATGGCGTACTCGTATTCTTGGTAATTTGGTATTGATAAAGGAATGCTAAAAAAAAATGTGTGGGAGTGGTGTCATTTTTTTTTTTTTTTTTTTTTTTTTTTTTTTTTTAAAGATTGCAACGTATGTGTATTTTCAGCAAGTGGAAAAACAACAACATTATTACTGACTAGTACATTTCTACATTTCTTTATCTTGATGCCTTGCCTTTTTTGGAAAATTAACTCAATCATGCAATCGGCATGCATGACACCGGAATGGCAAAGGGTGGTGTTTTAACTTTCTCGAGAGAAGTTGTATTATTAACGATTTGAAAGCACCAGGGACCCACCACGTACTGGCCGACACCTTGTGACGTCACGTCGATGGGCTGAACATGTAGTTCAAGAGCAAAGTTTCTTTTAATGTCATGTCTGAGGCCATAATATATGACAGTGGCGGATTCGGGTGGGGGGGGGGGGGGCTGTCAGGTCCGTAGGAACCGTGGGGTCTGTACGCCCCTTGAGGACGAAAATTTGTAGGTATTTCCATAAAATCGTAACCAATATAAAATATTATACAGATTATTTTTCGTGCCAGTAAACAGCTTTACAACCAAAAAGGTAATCATACACGATTTCTAAAATTAAAACGTCACCTGTTCCTTACGTCATTCACTGCATTTGCCATACAATATCTTAAATTATAGTACTATTTCAAAAATATTACTGCTAAAGCCATTTCCATATATGTTATTCCTGAAATGGAATTTCTTGTTTGTAGGATGAGCATCAAACAACCAATCGATTATTTGAACAGTTAGACAACTGTTATTTATTGGTTAGTCATAACCGAAATCAATCTGGTGGGTGCGGGTTTTTGGGGGGTTTTTGGGGTTTTTTTTAATTACAGTATTTTATTATAATCTGTGTCATTAGCCTGTAATTATGGAGACAATTACAGAATAGTTCGGAATAACATTTTAAAGTGCGTTATAAAACTCGATCGATGCAAGTAATTTCACAGTCTTTTTGTCTTCGTAACACGGTCCATTACCTTTGAGTTTCATGGAAAGGCACAACCATCTGAACAACAATTCAGCAGCTGGTGCCCTGGTGAAATTTGAACTCACTTTGCAGAAAATTATCCAGCTAGGCCACATTGTCCAACGACACAATGACGTGTGTTTGTTTGCTTGCAAAAAATTGTTCGTGCTAAACGTGTGTAGGCCCTATATATATATATATATATATATATATATATATATATATATATATTAACGACACCGCTGGAGCACATTGAATAATTAATCATCGGCTATTGGATGTCAAACATTTGGTAATTCTGACTCGTAGTCATCAGAGGAAACCCGCTATATTTTTCCTAATGCACGGCATTTGTCCAGTTGTGGTGCACTGGTTGGAACGGAGGGAAAAAACCCAATCAGCTGAATGGATCCACCGAGGTAGTTCGATCCTGCGACGCAAAGCACCTCAAGCGAGCACTCAACCAACTGAGCTAAATCCCGCCCTTGAATGTATGAATGACTTAGATTAAATTATGTTTATGCGTTTAAGATATATGTTCAGCGTTATTTACAAACAAGCCACCAAACTGTGTCAGACACATGCTTAGGTACTATGTGGGTTATCTAAACATAACGGCAATTCATCCATGGTGTACATGCAATGCTTGTTTCTATGGGGCTATCTGTTTAGGCACCAGCATGACACCCATAATGACATCACCTCAGAACAGACTGTTGATGTTGGTGCCGTTTCTAATATGACAGGCATTAACATCATTTACAGACAATATTTTACGGTGAATGAATAATTGTATAGCTGTTATAGATAGTATGTAAGAAAGTCAGTGTTTTTTTCTTTCAAAAGTCAAACCGTTTAAAAAAAATGTGTTTTTAACGACACCACTGGAGCACATTGATTAATTAATCATCGGCTATTGGATGTCAAACATTTGGTAATTCTGACTCGTAGTCATCAGAGGAAGCCCGCTACATTTTTCCTAATGCAGCAAGGGATCTGTTATATGCACTTTTCCACAGACAGGAAAGCACATACCACGTTATTTTCATTTACTCTAAGACATTGTCTTCCCTGACCAAATATCGACAAGACTTATCTTACTAACCCACAAAGAGAACAGTCCTTCTAATCTGCTCTTTTATATGCATTTTCCCACAGACAGGAAAGCACATACCACGTTATTTTCATTTACTTTCATGGGATTCTTCACAAGTGTCATTGCAATTAAATGTATTTTGTTAATTTATACATTAGGAATGACCCCAAACACGCTTATTTGGAAAGCATGCTTAATAAAAGACATTTCAATGAAAAACGTAATTTTTTGCACTTATTTGACATTTGACCTATATTTGTACTCCTGTCCACCACTGATTAACTTTAAGACATGACTTAAGTCAAGCCTTTCTGAATAGCCAAATGTTTGACATCCAATAGCCGATGATTGATTTATCAATGTGCTCCAGTGGTGTTGTTAAAAAAAAAAAACTTTTTTTCCTTCGTATGAAATGATACAAATTAATACGTTGTAACCAAACTTAAGTGCAGAACTGAAATGACATGGGGATGTTTGATCAGTCAGGATTACACATTGTAACTGCACTATATACATTGTCATTTGGGTTTTTTTTGGTTTTTTTCTTCTTCTTCTTTATTATTTTACTATTATTGTTTTTCGGAGGGTGTGGAGTATATATCTCATACGAAATAATATATTATCTTGAATAACTGAAATAATTGTGTAGGCTAACCAAATATGGCGTGTATATTCACCATACATCATACGTTGAACATGACATCAAACACATGCATCTGGGCTAAATGGATTGCCATGTGTTACTCACTGTTTCACTTGGCATGACTGTTTTTATTTGTCAATTTCGTTTATTGACCAAAACTCACGTGCTATAGAAACTGACACTGGTGTAGGTGTAAGTTGTGTTGAAACCACTCTTCTCAAACTCTAGCGGTCAGTTATTGGAAGTGACCAGGTGTTTGGTGGTGAATGTAGCGGTCAGTTATTGGAAGTGACCAGGTGTTTATATATATATATATTTATATATATATATATATATATATATATATATATATATATAGATATATATATATATATATAAAATATATATATAAAAAGGCCTTGGCCTAGGCTATTCAGAAAGGCTTAACTTAAGTCATGTTTTAAAGTTAATCAGTGGTGGACAGGAGTACAAATATAGGTCAAATAAGTGCAAAACAATTACGTTTTTCAATGAAATATCTTTTATTAAGCATACTTTCCAAGTAAGCGTGTTTGGGGTCATTCCTAATGTATAAATTAACAAAATACATTTAATTGCAATGACACTTGTGAAGAATCCCATGAAAGTAAATGAAAATAACGTGGTATGTGTTTTCCTGTCTGTGGGAAAATACATATAAAAGAGCAGATTAGAAGGACTCTTCTCTTTGTGAGTTAGTAAGATAAGTCTTGTCGATATTTGGTCAGGGAAGACAATGTCCAGGTAACACGTTTACAGTCGTCTGCAGTGCAACTCCACTGAAGAAGATACACTTTAGATTTGGCATATCAAACACATGTTTTTGTCCCACTGAAAAAAATTACTTTGTTTTGTCTAAAGTGGTAAAAAAAACCCACTAGGACACGTTGATTTATTAATCATAGGTAGCTGGAAGTGAATCATTTGATGCCACTGATATAGAGTCTTAGAGGAAACACGCTACATTTTTCTATTAGCAGCAAGGGATCTTTCAGGCACAGCGGAGCAGGGGGTCTCTGGGTGGGGGTGGGGGCTCTACGATCTGTACGATCTCCCGGAGACAGGAAAGAACATACAAAGCAAGTCCTTTGGTTGGGAAAACCCCAATAATAGAATAGGTCAACCGACGGGGTTCGATCCTGCGACCCACGCACCTCAGGCCAGCGCTCTACCGACTAAGCTAGATCCTTGTCTCACTGAAATAATATTGCTAGATATTCCGACATGGAATGAATGAATGAATGAATGAATGTTTAACGACACCCCAGCACGAAAAATACATCGGCTATTTGGTGTCATACTATGGTAATGCAAACAAATACGGTGATGATCAACATCAATATAAAAATTCAAGATTTAAATAAAAACTGTAAAGAACTGTGCAAAAATACAAATATCACAGATAGATACGGACTTTTACTCAAAATTTCAATTTGTGCTGTATTGGCCATTCTCAAATAGAATGTTACACCCCTGCACCACGGTGAGGTTACAACACGCGCAAGGGTATTCCGACATGGATGCATTCGTCATGTTGTTCTAACAAAAAGTTAAACTTTGTTTTGTTTAATGACACCACTGGAGCACATTGATTAATCAATCATCAGGCTATAGGATGTCAAACATTTGGTGATTCTGACACGTAGTCATCAGAGGAAACCCGCTACATATTTTCTAAAACAGCAATTGATCTTTGATATGCACTTTCCCACAGACAGGAAAGCACATACCACGGCCTAACACGATTGAGTACCATGGCTCAAAAAGATCTTGGTATAAGTGTAGCTAGCAGTAACATAAAAAAATACATGTATGGATGTGTCTGAATTACCAGAACATCAGACATCGTGTTGGGTTTAACAGGGATACTGAACTATTGGCATATATTTCTCAGGTATGTCTAGTATAGGTATCAATAATATCAATGGCCGTTGTTTGCATTTTTTTTGAAAATTTAAAGGGACAATCCCTAGTTTATTACCATTGCTAACATGTTGCCAGGTAACAGAGACGTTTTAATTACATATTAAATATATATTCTCCACTAAATATCAGTGACTGGATATTAAGTATATTTTGATCATCCTCACGTTTGTACTAGGTCAAGATAATTTTATTTCCTAATAATATATATAGTATATATATACACACACACACACACACACACAGAATCTTGTTAGGTCGAATTCGGAAAGGTCGCATACATCGCAACGCTCGAACCAAAAACGAAGTCCCAAGTTACACTTATACGTTACTGACCGAATGGTTCGGTCGAACTACACGATGGGTCGAGCACCGACGAGGTTCGAGCCAACGGGATTTTCTCGTCCCCTTGAAGGAAATAGTTCGAGTTTCAGGGCGTCCGATTTTTTAAAGTAATATATAAAGAGTTCAAATCTGAAACCGCATTGCAACTGGATGATTACGCTTAATATTCTAGAGCGTGCGCTTCATTGCCTACCTCAAAACTCTGAAAACTATCATCCCCAATTGAAAGGCGAATTAATATATAACTGTCACCATACCCCCACGCCACCCCAGCGCACCCCACCCCACCCCCAGTTGTTGGCATCTTCAACGCTTGTGGTATATTCATTTTGCATATATTATAAAAGTAAGTAAATAACAAAACAAAAAAGATAACCCAGATGAATTTCAAATATATGCTTGGGCATGTATATGTATATGTATATATTAACAGAAAAAAAACACGAAAAAAAGGCATTTACATACATGTATAAATAACAGAAAGTAAATGATATAAGGGACATTGACGTATTTTACAGATGTCAAAACATGGCGGAACGTAACTAAGGCCAGTATTTTTTAATTTTTAGGTTTACGAACAAGAACTTTTGTGCACAAAGGTAGGAGGAAGGGAAAAAAAAAAAAAAAAAACCCTGTTTGGGGTGTATCAGTAGGGGTGATTTTTTTTCTCACTGTTACCTTACGAAATGCGCCACAATAGACTAGAATGGTAACTTTTTTTTTCTTTAGAGCTATTTGTGGAAGTCGGCGGCAAAAAAATAAATAATAAAAGTGAAAAATACGACTTTATTTAAATTTTTATTTGAGCAAAATTTACGTCGGCGGGTTCGTAAACCGAATAACAAAAAAATACTGGCCTAAGTAATAAAACACTGAATGCCGATACATAAATAGCAAAGCAAACGTTTGACACGATTCACGCCTTTGAGTGCAAAAAGAAACAGCGCTAACAATTATTACAAATGCTCTTTGAAGTTAACCAGACTGTGTCTGTAATTATGTATTACATAATGTGGCTAACCAAACACAGGTTCATTTCGTTTCGCTTAGTCGGCGATATATTATTCTGTAATTGTCACAATAATTCTCGACAGCCAAGACCACCAGAGACGGGTGCGCATCGCCTGAATGACATGATTGACAATTCATTCGTCTTGAAACTACTATCGGCAACGACAGTTTGATCAATCCACACGCGTCGAGTTTTAGAGGTGCATACTCTATTAAAGCTTTATGGCGGGACCAAATGAGTAGATCGAGAGATCGAGGTTATCGAGTTTTCGAAGTTTGAGTTTCCGAAAGCCGTTATTACTAGTTTGTATAGCAACTCGGCCGGGACCGTCGTTTCAGATCGAGATATCGAAGTTTTCGAGAGATCGAAGGTGGAGTTATCGAAGTTTGACTATATATATATACGAGGTCCGACACAAAAGAAACGAGACTGACTCTATAACTCGGGTATTAACGTCAGAGGGAAGGGACACGGGTATTGTGATGGCAGAGTGGGTTCCCTAGGGGCCAGACGATAAACCAGCTATATTATATTCATGCTTTGACAAAACTGCGCGAACGTGTAATGAGGAAACGACCAGAATTGTGGACAAACGGGTGGATTTTGCACCAGGACAACGCGTCAGCTCACAACGTTTTATCTGTAAAGCAATATTTAGCTAAAAATAAAAAAAGGCATAGCCCATACTTGAGCACCCACCCTATTCACCAGATTTAGCTCCCTGCGACTTTTATCTTTTCCCAAAGATAAAGTTCATGTTGAACGGAACACATGTTTTTGTCTGTGGAAGACGTGAAAGCAAAAACGACCGACCTCCTTGGCAGCATTACACAACATGACCTGCGGAATTGCTTTGAAATGTGGAAGCTATCGTATGCAGTTGTGTGTCAACTCAGAAGGGAACTACTTTGAAGGCGATCATAGTTGATTGTCTTAATTTGATAAATAAAAGGAGTTACAGAGTCAGTCTCGTTTCTTTGTGTCGGACCTCGTATATATATATATACAGTCAAACCTGCCTTCGCGGCCACCTCCATATGGCGGCCACCTGTCCATGGCGGCCACCCTGAGGTCCCTCCAATGAATTTTACTATATATTTTACCTCTATATGGCAACCACCTGCTCAACGCGGCCAGCGGCCACACTTTTGTCATAAAAAAGCGAAAATGAACCTGCTATCGCGGCCACAATTGTTTTTTAGTGCAAGTTATAAAGAAATGTCGGCAATCGTAAAAAAGAACGTAAGATGTTTTTGTTGATATAACCAATTGGCTTGATAAACAGCGGTCCTTTAAAGGTCGTCGGTCGCTTAGCTGTGTTCGTTAATTAACAAGTGTTTTTAATCTGGATTAACGGTGCGATGTACTAGTCATCGGCGGTGGTCATTAAACGCAGTTGATAAGAGGGTATTTAGCCTAAAACAACTTGAGTTAAACGTGTCAACTCTAGAAGGAATTAAATACTGCTGCAGTTTATTTCTGATATTTATTTTCAAAATGCCACCTAAATAGTTCTATTGCAACATACGTGTAATTGTTTTTAAAAATTCGGACTTATATATGACCTGCATACGGCGGCCACCTCTCTATGGCGGCCACTTTTGTCATGTCCCACGAATGGCCGCCATAGACAGGTTCGACTGTATATATATATATATATATATATATATATATATATATATATATATATATATATATATATATATATATATATACTGAACAAAAAAAGAAACTTCCGATTTGTACATATAGTATTTGTTGTGTTAAAGAATTCATTGTGTAATGAAATTATATAGGTAGTATTAGCCTTGAGCTGTATTATCAGGATTCATAAATTTTACTGATTATTTTTGCACTGTTCATCGTCGACAACGTGAAATTCAATTTGCACAGGAATGCATGGTTCGACATGTCCAGTGTAGTATTCGGTCAATTTTTTTTACTTGTCTTACTGACATTGTTGTCAAGTGAACGAAAACGCTTCAAAATTTGTAAAAAAAATTAACGTTTTTTTACATTGTAGCATTTTTAGTATGCCAAGAATATCCAATAATTTACGCGAACGGGCGATTGGCATGCTTGATGCTGGCATGTCGACAGAAGACGTTGCAAGGCGTGTTGGGAGTTCTAGTCGAGCGATACGAAATCTTCGCGTAAGATTTCGAACGACAGGAAGCACCAACGACTTGCCACCTCGTGGACGTCCGCGTGTTACAACACGTGGTCAAGACCGCTACATCATGAACACGCATTTGCGCAATCGATTCCAAACTGCCACTGCTACTGCTGCTAACACACCTGTGCTTCACAATAACCGAATCAGTGGGCAAACTGTTCATAATCGTCTGCGGGAGAACGGTTTACATGCACGACGTCCTTACGTCGGATGCGTTTTAACGCAACGTCATCGTCTAAATCGTCTTAATTGGGCACTTGTACACACTCGTTGGATACGGCGACGTTGGAATACCGTTCTTTTTTCGGATGAATCCCGATATTCTTTACAACGTGGTGATGGCAGGGTGCGCGTGTACCGTTGGAGAAATGAACGCTATGCTGACTGTTGTGTTCTTGAAAGAGATCGTTTCGGGGTGGGTGTTCTGTCATGGTCTGGGCAGCCATTGCCCATGGTTATCGTTCACCACTAGTCGTCATTGATGGCAATTTAAATGTTCAACGTTACCGCGATGACATTCTCGCTCATCACGTCATTCCTCTGTTCCATAACAACGCCAACATCTCGATTTTTCAGCATGATAATGCCACCTCTCATACAGCTAGAGACACTGTAAATTTTCTTAGGACAAATAACATTGATTTCATTGATGACTGGCCCACTAAAAGTCCTGATCTCAACCCCATCGAGCATGCCTGGGATAGTCTGGACAGACGATTGAGGCGTCGTCCCAACCCACCCGCTAACGTCAACGAACTTCGTCAAGCGCTCATTCAGGAATGGAACAATATTCCACAGGCAGAAATCAACACTTTAGTCAATTCTATGCGCCTGCGATGCACTGCAGTGGTCAATTCAAGAGGTGGTCATACCAGTTATTAAGTGGGTGTTTTTATTTTTAACCCCTACCACACTTGGTCAAAATTTCTCCCAGTTTCTGTCAACCTATGGCCAAGATTTTTGCACCAAACGATGCATCATGGAACACTCTTTAAACGCATATATAACAATTATTCCCCCGGTTTGTTTTCATCAAGTTATGTTCAAGCAAAGTTAGCGGAAGTTTCTTATTTTGTTCAGTATATATATATATATATATATATATATATATATATATATATATATATATATATATATATATATATATATATATACACACACGACATTATTATTGTACGTACGACATTATTGGGAGACCTAATCCGGTTCGGGCTACTTAGAAACATTAGGACGACTGGAAACACATTGAATATACAGAGTCTGGTAATCTAAACCAAACAAACTTTAATATTTAGTGTGGGATTTTAGTCATTAAAATATTTTATTAGTCGAAAATATTGGCAAAAAGCTTTTAAGGTCAGGATTATTAAAGTCTCCAACTCGCAGATGTTGAGTGGTATTCGGATATCATTTCAAAAAGTCAGGACCTCTCATTCCTGCAGGCTCGTACATTGCTTGTCACACAAGCATAATATCGCTAGCTACAAACACATGAAATTAATTTCCCATCGAATATTTTTAGGTGAAATTAAAGTCGCAGATCTTAGTTTCAACCCGTAAAAATGGACAAGTGGTTAATCTAAAAAAAACCTGTAACACATATTGGATAAAGTTACAATAAAGTAAAACTAAAGAGTCTGTGACGTAGAAACGGGGAAATACCCTTTAAAAATAGACTGGAGCTCGTCTCCGTAGTTATTACTTTTCAGATATACGATTGTTTCTTGATGGTCAGAAACACTTCGGACCCGGGAGACGGGGGTGTCGGCGGAACGTAGCCAAAGGGCTCGCTTGATGCGCTGTCGATTTGGGATCGATCCCCGTCGGTGGGCTCATTGGTCTATTTATCGTCGTGGTATGTGCTATCCTGTCTATGGGATGGTGCATATAAAAGATCCTTTCCTACTAATGGAAATATGTAGCGGGTTTCATCTCTAAGACTATATGTCTAAAGTACCAAATGTTTAACATCCAATAGCCGATGATTAATAAATCAATGTGATCCAGTGGTGTCGTTAAACAAAACAAACTTTAACACTTCGGACGTACCGAAATCGGTAATGTAAACAATACAATATAAGTAATGTCTAATTTCTATTATACAAAAAATGGTTATAATATTGAAAAATACGTCGTAGTCATTTAAAATCCAGGGTCTTTAACTTTAAGCCCCAATTATGCCGAATTTCAAATAATCTTGTGAAACTGTCCCAGTTAGGGAATATCTTGGTACAGATCTGAAATAGCATCGGCAATGCCTGTTCATCCATCATATTTTCTCAGTCAGGCGTTCTTGCCAGTAACGTGTCGACGTTAATGATTGTTACGCACATTATACATATTTTATCAGTGCCATATCTCTTTATCTTTGTTTTACATCATATGAACAAAAAATTGATTTTTGTCTCTGTTTAACGACACCCAAGCACATAATTAGTCTATAGTTGTTGGTGTTTTGTTTGTGACATTTGGTCTGGTGAGTGCGAAAAGACCCACATGTGCCAACACACGAACTATTCTATAAACCAGCAGTAAGAAATCCTTTACATTCTTCTCATTAAACATTAAGGTATTTATTATAAAGAAAAAAGAAAGAAATGTTTTGGGGGTTTTTAACGACGCACTCAACACATTTTATTTATGGTTATATGGTGTCGGACATATCGTTAAGGACCACACAGATATTGAGAGAGAAACCCGCTGTCGCCACTTCATGTGCTACTCTTTTCGATTAGCAGCAAGGGATCTCTTAATTGCACCATCAAACAGACAGGATAACACATACCACGGCCTTTGATATACCAGTCGTGGTGCACTGGCTGGAACGAGAAATAGCCCAATGAGCTCACCGACGGGGATCGATCCCACACCGACCGCGCATCAAGCGAGCGCTATACCAATGGCCTACGTCCCGCCCCCACATTTATTATCAACATCATATACTTTTAATGGCAATTGCAATCAGTTTAGTGTGCTAACATTTTAGGTTTATTTTGGCACAAACGTATGATGTGATATAGTACTGATATTGCTGAAAGTTGACATCAGTTGGAATGAATATTTTTGAAGAAACCACTACCCTACCCTCACAACGAACCCCACCACACCAAAAAAAACCCACTCTTTACGTTGCTTAATTTCGTTTTGGCTTTTCTTTTCTTCTTTTTTTGGTGTGGGGGGAGGGGGGGGGGGGTACCTTATGTACTTTCTCGTAGACATACCAATTGCGGAGTACTAGTATTTTTTTTTTTTTTTTTTTTTTTAGGGGGTGGGGGTTGTGTTTGTGTTTGTGTGTTGTTGTTTTTTTGTTTGTTTGTTTGTTGTTGTTTTTTTGTACTTGTTAGAACGGGGAATAACCCGAGAATTGATCCTACACCTCTGGATATTGCTTGTTTATTTTTTGTTTAACGACACCACTAGAGCATATTGATATATTAATCATCGACTATTGGATGTCAAACATTTTGGGAATTCTGACATATAATCTTAGAGATGAAACCCGCTACATTTTCCCATTAGTAGCAAGGTGTCTTTCATGCACGGCGAAGCAAGGGGGCTGACGGGTTCTAACCCCCAATGATTCTGAATCAAACATACCCCCGAACTGCTTAGAAATTCTGGCGCTTTGCATCCTTGATATCAGTCAGTCCCTCCCCAACCCAATGTCTACTTGCATATGCACCATCCTACAGACAGGATATCACATACCACGACCCTTGATATACCAGTCGTGGTGCACTGCCTAGAGCGAGAAACCTCTGAATATAATAATGCACACATTAATGTTATTGACTGGTTTCTTGTTTAACAAGCATTAATAACTAATACAGAAGCACCGATAGCTTGACAACCAGGAAGTACCAGGATCACGCATAGTTAATCAGTAAGTGATACAGTTTGAACGTCCAAGGGTCTGTCCATCCGTCTGCACAGATGTCTTCGATACCTTTTGGAGAACTGTTCAGGTATTGGCTAGTAACACACGGTCCTCTATTCGTTGATAAATAATTGTATTGGCACCTGTTCCTAGTCTGACCAATGTAAAACACCATATATTAAACCGATATATAGCGTAACAAGTGTTATACTACGACGGAATGCGGTGCACGTGATTGGAGTATCTTACTATTGGATTTAACGACTGATTCATCACCCACCATTTCATTCATAACGAATGTGTGACGTCATGTGATGGCTTCTCATTGGTCAGCCAGCGTGAATGAACATGAGAGGGACACACTCTACGGTTGTGCAAAAGATTAAAAAGGCAAATATAAAACATGAACGTTTATTACGGAACTGTCTAATCAGGGAAGAAGTTCAAGAATATTCAGCAGTAAGTAACACAAAATTTACTAACTTTTAAAGGTTAACTTATATTATTATTAAATGTTACTACAACTTCTCTTCCTACTACTACTAATACCATTATTATTATTATTATTATTATTATTATTATTATTATTATTTAAAATATATAAGCTGCTCTTAAAAATATATATATATATTGTGTGATTTTCATAGTATTTTAGTTTATGTGTTTTGTGCACATCTCTATTCTACAGTTCGAATATCAGTTTTCTTATTTGCATCCACGTGTCTGCACCAATCGATAAAATGAGCTCCCTATTGAGCTATGTGAAGAAAAAACCTTCATAGAATGAGCTAACACTTTTATCTTATGGACACCTCATTTAGAAAGCAGTTCAATTACGCAAGTCACCGGCCTCGATGGCGTAGTGATTAAGTCACAGGTACTTGTTCACATTCCGGTACAGGTTTCAACCCAGAGTGAGTTTTGAAGGTTCAAAAAAGAGGTGTACGGCCACAACCCCACCTCCCTCCCCTCCCTCCCTCCCTCCCTCTCTCTCTCTCTCTCTCTCTCTCTCCCTCCCCTCTCTCTCTCTCTCTCTCTCTCTCTCTCTCTCTCTCTCTCTCTCTCTCTCTCTCTCTCTTTACCGGCCTCGGTGGCGTCGTGGTTAGGTCATCAGTCTACAGGCTGGTAGGTACTGGGTTCGGATCCCAGTCGAGGCATGGGATTTTTAATCCAGATACCGACTCCAAACCCTGAGTGACTGCTCCGCAAGGCTCAGTGGGTAGGTGTAAACCACTTGCACCGACCAGTGATCCATAACTGGTTCAACAAAGGCTATGGTTTGTGCTATCTTGCCTGTGGGAAGCGCAAATAAAATATCCCTTGCTGCATATCGTAAAAGAGTAGCCTATGTTGCGACAGCGGGTTTCCTCTAAAAAAAAAACAGTGTCAGAATGACCATATGTTTGACGTCCAATAGCCGATGATAAGATACAAAATCAATGTGCTCTAGTGGCGGCGTTAAATAAAACAAACTTTACTCTCACTATCTCACTATCTCACTCTCTCTCTCTCTCTCTCTCTCTCTCTCTCCCTCCCTGGAGAGAGAGCCTACAAAGATGAGATGTGTGTGTGTCAAATGTGTGGATATCGGAACGAAAATCAAGTTTGAATGAATTATGCATATAGGAATATGTGAATGGATGACCGAATGAATGAATGCAGGGATGAATGAATGAATTCGCGTCACAGCTGTTAAAATAACCGAGTTAGCAATTGTGGAAACAATGGTGATATTGACAGGAAGGTTCCAGCGTCATGGAAACTTTCCTGCTGCGTTAATTTCTTTGTTTTACCGTTAGTTTCGATACATTCCTACCACAAAGGACAACTTCACATTTTAATGCAATTCTTTAAAATGACTTCCTGGAGCTTGAGTACTAGAACAAAAGAAAATTTTCCTCGTTTTGGGTTTCCTGGTTTTGTTTTTATTTGGTCGGTTTTGTCTGCTCGATCTATTTGCAACTAATTTGTTTCATATATAGGCCCGATACAAATATATATATATATAAATAACTGTCGTAATCCCCAGGGATGAAGTGGTCAATGATCTTATCCCATCGTGGTGGTCCTTTCCATTACGCACGGGTTCTGTTTAAGAACCACTTCCATGCAAACCCTGTGATTGTCGGTTTGTTTAAAGTTCGGAAAAACTGCTGCTTTGATATATATATATATATATATATATATATATATATATATATATATATATATATATTTCTTCTCTTTTTTTTTTTTTTGGAGTGGGTTGGGAATTAAAGTTGTAAGTTCGTTAGCCTTATTGGACAAACCCCTGTACGAAACTGAGATGATGTGTCCAGTACAGTCGTACTTGAACCTGCAGTGGATGTAAGTACGTGTCAGGTGGTTGATTGACTTATTAACCAATTAAAGACAGCGGGTCTGTTATTAATCACCTGTCTTAAGACGGCCTTCGTGGTGCAGTGATTAAGCCATCGGTTTTATGGCTGGTAGATTCCGGGTTCGCATGCCGGTATCACGATCGGATTTAACGACTCAATGGGTACTGGGCAAGGTGTAAGGCCACTACACCGACTTCTCCCTCACTAACCACTAACAACTAACCCACTGTCCTGGACAGACAACACCGTTAGCTGAGGTGAATGTGTGCCCAGGACAGCATGCTTGAACCATAATTGTATATAATCACGAACATGGGTATAAATGAAATGACGGCCGATGTTTACTGGGCAAAAAGATATGTAATAACGATCACGGGTCGTTAGACGTTTTGTCGTTTTGCCATCGATATTGGATATATCGAATTATTGACAATTACCCCGATAATCTGTGACAACCATGTCGCCGGCTGACGTAGTCGTACAAAACCGGTTTTGGTGGGGTAGTGGTTGGTCCATTGGATTTAATTCTGGTAGGGACTAAATTCGCATCATCAGTTCCTGGTACCGGTTATCGCCCAAAATGAGTTTTTAAAAGCTGAATGTATTGAAAAGCCACAATAACGACTGACCATTAATTCACTGTTCTTGGCCCTTCTGCGCGAAGCAATCTTAGCACTATCAACACCTTAAATGCGCTTAAGGTGGTCGTAACGCTAGGATTGCTTCATGGAACGGGGCCCTGGACAGTCCAGACAATATGCGCGCGTGAGTCTTAATTCGATATAAGCATGGAAACGGAAAAGAAAAATGGAAAAGTCGTACAGTGTGGGACGAATGAATGAATGAATGAATGGATGTTTACCGACACCCCAGCACGAAAAATACATCGGCTATTGGGCTTCAAACTATGGTAATGCAAACAAATATGGTGATGATCAACATCAATACAAAAATTCAAGAATTAAATAAAAACAGTGCAAAGAACTGTGCAAAAACACAAATATCACAGAGAGATACTGACTTTTACTCAAAATTTCAATATTGTGCTGTATTGGCCATTCTCAAAGAGAATGTTACACCCCTGCACCACGGTGAGGTTACAGCACACGCTAGGGAGTGTGGGACGAATGCGGGTTGCAAGTCTATCTATCGCAAAGACAGAAAGAAATTTAATGTTTTATTTAACGACGCACTCAACGCATTTTCATAACGGTTATATGGTGTCGGTCATAAAATGGTTAAGGACCAAAGAGGTAAACCCGCTGCCGCCACTCCGTTAGCCAGTCAAAAGGGGGGGGGGGGGGGGGGGCTCATTCTCGCACACCGAATTTTAGATATACAGAAAAATGTAGTAACCTCGGGAGTATACAGCATTCATTTCATATTAGTCAATCCTGGGGTCGAAATTGGCTGAAATTCCTACTGGACTATTCTGTCCGGTGAGCTACAAATTCCACCGGCCTCAATCAAAACCTACCGGATCAAATATAATAATAATAGATTTTTATTTCAGATCAGTGATCCATAGAACATATTTAAACATCACATACAAAACTGATTACATAATATACAGTAGCTTGTGCCAGCGATTTAAACATACAGATTTGACGTACACAGTTGTACACCGCAGGTGGGCAAGTAGGTCGTTTGAAGTTGTTTCGATTCTGCTCTTCAGCGAATATGCTGATGAGCGAAGTAAAGCGCCAAAGCTTTTTACTCGATGACTGACAAACATCTTGCTGGCACTGTATGGTCGTCGTTGTCCGATCATCCATCGGTATGCATTATTATAACATATGTTAAGATCCTTCAATGTATCCTGTGTAAATTTCAGCCATAATGCACCCGCGTACAAATTACTACAATAACTCAAAAATAATTGTGTTTTAACAGATTCTGAACATTTTGTAAATCGCCGCAACAACATGTTTGCACGTACACAAAGGGCTCTATACTGTCGTTTAATGTCTTTATCGTCTTTCATGTTTTTGCATATAATATGACCTAGATATTTATAGTTGTCAACAAATTTCAGTACATCACCACACAAATATATCGAAGGCACATTGATCAACTTTAGAGCTTCTGGCTCAATACACATACAAACAAGTTTCATTGTATTATATATAATATCATAATCTTCTGTAAATTTCTCTCAAATCGTTAACAGTTTTCTTAATGCAGAAATAGATGGGCAAAGAAGTGACATATCATCAGCAAAACTGAAGTTATCTAGAAACACCCCACCAACATTACACCCAACTGCACATCTTGACAACTGTAGGTTAAGGTCATCAATATATATATATATTAAATAATAAGGGTGACATTACCCCACCTTGACGGACGCTATTTGTTACATTAAACTTACACGAAATATATGCACCCCATTTTACACTAAACAATTGGGTTAAATACCATGCTTTGAGAAAGCGTACTACAAAGGTAGGCACGCCTTTTTTCAAAAGTGTCATAAATAATGTCCAGTGATTTACTCGGTCAAAGGCTTTTTTCGCATCCAAAAAGCAAACATACACAGGACTACCTTGTGAAATGTAAAAGTTAATAACTTCCTTAAAAGCAAATAAACACATATCGGTGGATGTCCCACTTTCAAAACCAAACTGATAGTCCGGTGTACTCAGGTCTGTTCGTGATAACAGTTCAGTTCCATAACTTTTGATATCACAGTTGCTAATGCAATTGGACGATAATTGCCTTTATCTGTTATGTCTCCGGTTTTGTTTTTCACAATGGGAACAAGAATAACATCTGTCTTACTACTAGATACATGCCCGTGTACAAGCATGGCACTGAAACAAACTGACAATAGAACGAATAATCTCTTGGACGCATATTGGAGGTGTTCCGCTGAGAGGCCGTCATTCCCTGCTGATTTCCCACTGCTAAGTTTAAAAACAAACCCCATTACCTCATTGGGATTTACGTTCATTTCAGCAACATAACTTGAATCATTAGCAATATACTCTTCAACATATGCTCAGTGATGCTGACCCGTCACGGAATTTAGAAGTTCTTTATAATGTTCTTTAAACAAACCTGCAATATTCTCTTCCCCGGTCACACCATCCACAGTTGCTGCCAATAGAGTTCGTTTATTATTTTCTGTAGAAATATTTTTCCAAAATTCACGAAAGTTCATGTCGGTCAAATTTTGTGCTATAGCATCTGCCATATATGATAGACTGAAACTAATGTGTGAATATAAATGTAAAATTTTCCGATGGGACGACAGGCAAAACAATCTCCCGGCCCGTGGCGATGTTGGCCGGCAATGACCGACCGGGAGTGCAATATTTCGACTCTTGGAAGCAAAGGGACGCATTCCCTGGTGCGATGTAAGTCATTTGGCAGAGCGCTTGCTGGAGGTGCTTTGATCTTAGAAATAAAACCCCTTGATTAACCCATTCCCTGGACAAGTTTTTGTTTTATCCCGTACAACCAGTGTCTCACGACTGGTATATGAAAAGCCGTGGTATGTGCTGTCCTGAACTGTGGAAATCTTGTTTGTAATGGGGGTGGGGGATGTAGAGAGTTTTGTCTAAGACTATAATATGTTAGAATTACCAAAGGTTTGACCTCCAAACATTTACGTTTGCATCAGCGGCACGGTTAACCATTAGAGATATTGCTATATATGGGACAGTTTACACCATCAGAGAAATTGCAATATATGGGACAGTTTACACCATCAGAGAAATTGCTGAATATGGGGAAGTTTACACCATCAGAGAAATTTCTGTATATGGGGCAGTTTACACCATCAGAGAAATTGTTATATATGGGGCAGTTTACACCATCAGAGAAATTGCAATATATGGGGCAGTTTACACCATCAGAGAAATTGTTATATATGGGGCAGTTTACACCATCAGAGAAATACATTAAAGTGCCCTGATTCTTTGTGTCATGCCATCAAGTTATTTCGGGCCAACTACGTCTACGAATAGACTTATATAATATTTTATTTATGAAATACTAATAATATATGAGGATGTTGGGGTTTTTTCGATGTGAAGTATAAATGGCAGAAGATGATTATAGGTTTTTCAAATGAAATATTGTAACACAAGAACGAGTTCACTTTGTCAACGGTAAACGATAGGGGAAGCTTATGTTTTAAGGATAAAGCCTTGATGTATTGCCATATCGAATCACGTGTTTCGATACACAGCACCAGTATAGTCTTATAACTTATTCATCACTAGCTGTTTAGTGTGTAAAATATGTCTTTCTAAATCATCGCAATGTCACCTTCACCAACGACAACTACTATTATTATTATACCACAAAATAGGCTATGTCGGTTAAAGTCTGGTCGTCAGAACACGTCATCGCCTAGTGTAGATTGACCTTTATTCCCAACGGATAGGCTTCCCGTTCCAACCATCATGATACAGCTTGTATACCAAATGCTGTGGTATAGGTTATCCTGTCAGTAAGAGAGTGAACATAAAAGTCGCCTTGCTGCCTATTACTAGACAATGTGGCTGCAGTAAGTTTATTCTCTTTTCTTTGGATAAAACTACAGAAAGTCCACAGAGCGATTGGCTTTCAGATAAAACGAAGACTTTACCACTGAAATACACACTGCCTTAAATATCTGAATAATAAGATAAGCATAGTCTAGCTTCCAATAAAGTATACAATGGGTAGGTGTAAACCACTTGCTCCGACCAGTGATCCATAACTGGTTCAACAAAGGCCATGGTTTGTGCTATCCTGCCTGTGGGAAGTGCAAATAAAAGATCCCTTGCTGCTAATCGGAAAGAGTAGCCCATGAAGTGGCGACAGCGGGATTCCTCTCAAAATCTGTGTGGTCCTTAACCATATGTCTGACGTCATATAACCGTAAATAAAATGTGTTGAGTGCGTCGTTAAATAAAAGATTTCTTTCTTTCTTTCCAATAAAGCATAGCCCAATAATACAATACGCTTTTTTGTATATACTCATTCCACAGTGGGAGCAGTATGCACAAACTAGCATAACAATAAGCTTCAAACAACTATTACAAATATTCTATAGAAAAATAACCAATGCAATACATACACAGATTAATAATTAATTATGGTAAGTACTAACTAAACGTTTTGCATTGCATTGCATTGCCAAGCAAAAACCACCAAAAAGAACACAAACCAAAATAAAATAAAATAACAAACAAACAAACAAACAAGCAAACAAACAAACAAGCAAGCAAGCAAAGAAATAACTACAACAACGTTACATAAGAACAATAACAACATGCAGTTTAAATAACGCCTATTCTCGCTTATGCTCGCTGGGTCTTAATTTTTCTAATGCGTCATCTTTGCAAAGGAATTATTTAACTAATCTTGAGAAACCCCCTCTAAAAAAAGCAGCCTAGAAAGGTATAATGCTCTGTGTGTGGGAGGGTTATATATTAGTCAGCATAATTGCATATTAAACGTACAATAGCAAAAGAGGAAGTATGAAACAATTCGCAAAATAAAAATGCCATTTATTCATTTAACAATCGATCTTAAGAATAATTTAGAAGCAGGAGGTGTGAAATTGAGAACGAGTTTTTTTTTATCATTTTGTTTTCTTTTCTTTCTTTCTCTATCTTGCTCGCCGAGTGTGTGTGTGTGTGTGTGTGTGTGTGTGTGTGTGTGTGTGTGTGTGTGTGTGTGTGTGTCACTGTTGCAATTTCAGTCTATTTTTATGTATGAAATATATTATATATAAATATATGTACCTGAATTTCACCTTATCCCCTCTCAATCTCAATCTATCTATCTATCTATCTATATCTCTATCTCTCTCTCTCTCTCTCTCTCTCTCTCTCTCTCTCTCTCTCTCTCTCTCTCTCTCTCTCTCTCTCTCTCTCTCTCTCTCTCTCTCTCTCTCTCTCTCTCTCTCTCTCTCTGGTAGCACCATATGTTCACATCATTCCGTTATTCTGTTTATGCCGTAATCGAAATAACATTATTTTCTTACAATATTAACACATGCTTGCGGCGATTTGCATGCGGCTCAATATCGCTGTCTTTAATATCGATTCATATAGTTGTGAATATCACTTTTGAAAGTAGCTTCCATTATTTCCATTATTTCTTCAAATGTAATTTGTATGAGTAGCAAAAGCAACTTTGGAAAAAAAAAGTATCTGAAAATACTGTATCAATTAATCAGCAATTGCTACTAAGACGTTATATGACAACACTAATATACACGATTTTTCCAAATACATTAAATGAACATAACCGCGTAGTTAAACAATACTGTACAGTACAAGTTTATACCTGAAGGTAAGTTGCAGAATCTGTTTTGGATTATCAGTGATAATAAACAGTTAAAATATGAATACATTTTAAAACTCTATTGCTCTTCTTAGACTATCAAATGTCACAGCGGAGTTGGTCAACTCGACAGTTGCGCTGCAATTTCCCCTACTCCCATTATACAACCGGTGCGCTCAAATGAACAACTAATCGGTCATAGGAGTTGTATACGACGAGGATAGAGTTGTAAGACTGCTCAAACTAGCAACTGGACAGTCGCAGAAGTCGTGAGATCGGGGAATTGGTCAACTCCGTCATGACAGTTGGTAGTCTGAATATAGCATTAGTTTGAGAACATGTTCCTAATCATTTTATAAAGTATAAACTATTTTTACACTCATTTCTCGGGTTTTTTAAGGTTTCTTCCAATCTAGTATCCCTTTTCACTCAAATAAAAGTTGGGCACCAGCCAGATCAATAATAAATAAAAACATTCTCACATGAGCAAGCTGCCATATCATGTTTTTTAACTGTAGGGCTACCTGGTAATACTGCACATACGGAAAACACGTATATACCAGCATGCATGTCAGGTGATGTCTGCAATTGCAATACGATTTAGGTGATCTAAACGGTTCTTTTTGTGTACGAACATTATGGCAAGGCGAAGGTTGCCTGGTGACATTAAACGGCATATTGCTGGCATGTATAACACTGCTATGTTATGCAGAAAGCTTCGCAGACAGTCGAACATTAACCACATTGCCGTGAGTTGTTCAAACTCGTGATTCCAAGGATAGACCAAAATCCAGATGACTGGGAAGGACTGAGGGCCGAGTCCTAGTACACATTGCAAGTTGATCCCCAATGACCATGATCAGACCGTCAAGAATCCACTGGGGAACACACAACATGGTGTCCGTGTCCACTGTCGCGTGGAGGCTGTATGCTGCTGGGATGGTGGCTCAGATACCAGTCCGACGTCCACATCACCCGTTAATGTGATGCACTGTAAGAGTCCACTAGCACATGATTACCCGGAGAAGGATACACTGATCAAACGAAAGTCGATTAGTGCTTCATACAATGGACGGTCGAATGTAAAATTAATTTCATAATGCAACTGTTTTGGTGGTGTAAGACTTGCAAATAAAAAAACTGGTCAGGAAATATCATCTTTAAAAAAAAAAAACGATTATAATTATCGATATAATATCATTTATAATTAGGAAAGCGCCACGTAAGTCGGTCAACTTGTGCTCAATTCATTTGCACATATATTATTTTTCACATTCCTTACCCGTAATACGTTTCCCTATTATTGATAGTATATCTTCAGTTAAGAAATTTATATATATATATATATATATATATCTTAATATATATATATATATATATATATATATATATATATATATATATATATATATATACCAAGTGTGTCTCTAATAAAGCTCGTATGCCCCTAAAAATCTGGATGGATAACACCGTTTGTTTCACACAATCCCCATTGTTCACGTACAGCCGCCGTGTATCATGTGTATGGCTGAGAAATCAGATAGATGACCATCTGGCTTTGTTTGTGTCTGACCGTCTTTCCGGCTGCCTCAACCTTTGTGCGTCTGTCTGTGTCTGCTGTCTATCTATAAGCCACCCACCCCCCCCCCCCAAATCCTTGCCTCCCTCCGCCCCCTTCTCTCTCCCCCTTCCTCCACCTATCTACCTCTATCTCTACTATTATCTCTACTTCTACCTCTAATTATATCCCTACTTCTGCTTCCAAGTTTTAACTCTAGCACTTTACCGCACTCGACATCGCATACATTTCTCGCAGCTTACAGACTAGATGGGGAAATAACCTAAACTAGTTTTCGCAACAACGGTTGTTGCTTTACAACTAGTAGCAGTTGCATGTACCAACCACAGCTGCTTATCAACGTCGATATCAAAATAAACTTCGCGCTGTTACACTGAACTATAGTACTGTCGGAAATATAATAAAAATGATTTTCGTCGATTATTTCTTACATATTAAACAGACAAGTAAATATTATGTAAATATCTATTTAATGATAGTCTACCTAATTTAGCATTTACTTGTTTGGGGTCTTATTAATGTACAAGGTGGTGTTTACTCTTGAAATTAAAAGAAATATGTCGGTAAACAGGTGATTTGTGCACTTTATTGGAACAGACTATAACAAATGTTGGTCAACGTGTCAATTTCATTGCCGTTACAATATGTGAGGGACTGTTTCTGATGACAGTTTACCCCTATTCCTCTCCAAAACAAAATATTTGTAGACATTTATAAGCAACTGTTGAGCAAAACTGTCAAGAACCATTTTGAGTTTGTGATCTATTATACCAGTATTAAAGGTGCTATCTCAGTTGCATAATGACAGCTATTGCAAATCATGTTTTTATTAAATTTTGCTTTAACATTTAAAAACTACACCTTTAATTATATGCCCTTAAATGATTATAGGAAACAATTTTATCTACTAGTAAAAAATACATTTTTATTGGAGAATCTTTATCACAAACAGATGCTCACATAGAACTATGATATAGCACCTTTACGTGGTTGCAAGATTGTGTAAATTTCTAATGTACTTATATTGAATTTATATTCACTAAATATGTTGGTCATAATTAATAATTTATGCTGCAATTCAAAATACTCAGTTAACTTGCAGTTTTAAGGGTAAATGAAATTGACACATATCGTCAAAATGTGTTATAGTCTGTTCCAATAAAGATCACACATCTCCTGTTTACTGACATCATATACTTACCATTTGTGACACCCAATAGCCGATATGTATTTTTGTGCTGGGGTGTCGTTAAACAAACATTCAATCAATCAATCAATCTTTATTTTAATTTCAAGCGTAAACACCACCTTGTACATCAATGAGACCAAAATAAGTAAATGCTAAAGTAGGTAGAGTATCATTAAATAGGTATTTGCAAAATATTTACTTGTCAGTTTAATATGAAAGAAATAATTGACGAAAATAATTTTTATTCTATTTCTGACACTACTATAGTTCCTTTTAGGTGACCTACACGCTATACTAATGTAAAACATTTCCTTCCTTCCTGAATTCATGCAAGACCTATCCGTGAGAAAATCTTGGTCAGGGCTCATTACCTCAAGGTCGTTGGCGTGGAATCATGATGTTTGAGGTATGGGCCATCTTATTCTAATTGCTCTGGGTCGCCAAATTATGGCAATTGGATTTATTGGCCATCCATGGCATTATATCCGAGTTTCTGACGACTGTTGTTGCAGATGACAAAAAGAGGTCACTTTGGTAGTTTATCCTTATCTGTCTGTTAAATGTGTTGGATTTGTAACTGGAAGGTGGCCTGGTCGAGAACGGTCATCAACATTTCCAGTCAGGTTATATCGGTCACTGAACCTTGAAATTGTGGAAGAGTGCACTAGAAAATACATAGTTACCTGCAGCTGTTATGAAATTTCATCAATCAGCATTCCTAATGCTTGATATTCCGGATCATTGCCGAGTCATGGCATTAATTCAACCTGGGGTATCCGGAAAATGATATGTACCGTTTAAATGTGTCCTATATATGCGGTCTGCACGTGCAAAGTACTGCGAGCATGATTCACGCAATTTCAGTTTTACACCAAATTTTATTTGTGTTTAGCTTTTTGTTACTTTTGTAAACCCCATTGATAGGACGCAGTACACCTTAGAATCATAGATTTACATGAGATATTAATTTAATATATTACATTAAAAAAAACATATTGCCTTTTCAATTTTGTGCCAGTATGGTTTATAAGATTCTATCAATTATTCTATACAACGACAATAAACGTACTTTCGTTAGTGGTCTGACTGAAATAGAATTTTACAACTCACTACAGATACTCTACAGTAACTTAGGGGAAAGACAATGGAACAAATTGTCCATAGTATTTTTCTTTCAGGCAATCGAACCTTAGGTTTTTTTTAATATATACTTAATTATTGTTAATCACCACTGCGCCCAAAACAATTAAGGTAAGTTAAAGAAATCCATTTATGTCATAACATCACTGTGAATACTCCAAAGCAAATCTTAAGAGTAAATAAAATTAGAGAATGAATATTTAATATGCAGAATGCAATTGGCATCGGGTGGCGTGAATGGGATTTCGTTTTTCATATAATCAATGCCTTTACTATGAATGGGGAAAAGAAGACTAGATTGTACGAGATGTTTGTATGTTTCACAGCATGTTTTATCTGTAGTTGACGTAAATGTTCCCGACTGTGGTAAAATCCAATTAATAAAGTCAATTTTGCTCATTAGCGAATGCTGGAATATTCAATTAAAGAAATGTAGTAGTTTCATTGAAAATAATGACTTTGTCCTAGTTTCAATAATTCATCGTGGTCTCAAGATAATAATAGATGGACCTGACTGTTTTATTCGGGCGTAGCGAACAGTGACACTGTATCAAGTCCCTGTGTATTTCCTCTTTTATTTTAAAAATATTGAGATAATAGGTTCCATATTTTCCACGTATTGTTACGGTAATGACGCATGCAAAACCAAGGAGCACTAAGATGTGTAATTGGCGTTAACTCTGTATTTTTCTCTTCTTAATGTGCTGGACTAAATCGCTTCAGAAAAAAATCTCCGCTAATATCAATTTAGGTTTTTTCTTAAAATGTATTTCAATTGTTCAGTTTAAATCCCATTTGGTTTTGTATCTTATAAATTATTAATATCTTGTAAATATTTTTGACCCATTTTGACTGTCTATTTATCGAATTAATTATATACTCTTCAAAAAAAGTAGGGGAACTCTAATAAGAATTTACAATTGCCAAAATTGTAAGGTATATTAGCTGTGGGGAATGGTTATATGATAATAGTGAATTAATTGGGCAAACATTACAACCGGTAGTTCAGTACTGCAGTAGGTTTTATGACCACAAAAGATCTTGAAGGACGATTGGGGTCAGAAGTGAAATTTGAAAGTTGACGGGTTTTTTATCAGTATATCGCAAATTCAAACAATAAAATCGACAAAAAACAAAACAGTAACAACTGTATGGTTCATAAAATGAAAAAGATTGACAGAAATAATGTTCTACAGTGATTAATGGACCTTACTGGAAATTGTCAAAATCGAGAATGACACCCCACGCATGTGTACGGGGCAACTACGTGATGCACGTGCAAACTATGGAATGTGTTTCGGTGTGTTGATAAACAGACCTGAACGTTCTTTACTAGGATGTCTGTGGTCAAAACGTATGTTCGGTCTAATAGTTGATATTAACAATAATATTTCAGGTTCCCCTACTATTTTCGAAAAGTGTATATCAAAATATTCGTGTTTCTTTTGTTGTCTAGTATAATTGTGTCTTTCAATGAATGAATGAATGTTAAACGACACCCCAGCACGAAAAAGACATCGGCTATTGGGTGTCAAACTATGGTGAATGTGTCTTTCAATTTACATGTATATTAATACCATGGCGCTGGTCCACATTTGGAGAAACAGAGAGTAGTTTAATGGAAAACACTTTAATGCAAATGGTGCTTAATTGCGTTTAATTTTATGAGTGCTTTAGTTGTATGGAAAAACATAGATAAGTTACCTTGACCTCTCTGGATCTCTGCAAGGGCTTGGAATTTTTCGTGATATAGTTCCGTAACCAGCAGACTATAGGACGTGGCAATATTTAGAATAGCAGATATAGGTTAAGATAATATTGATATCAGAGTTGGGTTTTTTTAATTATTATTGCACGATTTCAATGAATAAGTTAAGTTTGGTTTGTATAATGGTAGCACTGGAGCACATTGCTTTATTAAACTTTGGTAACTGGATGTCAAACATTTAGTAATTCTAACTTATAAGTCTTAGAGGAAACCTGTATATTTTCCAGTAGCAGCAATAGTCAGGACAGCACATACCACGGCCTTTGATGTCAATTTCAATAATAATTTCATTTATTACCCTTGAACATTTACAGTTCATCAGTTATACATACAAATACATATACGACAATGACACAATGGAAGGTGCTGGCATGAAAAGGACGCGGAGAATATAAATGCTTTTGTAGCAGACTATAGGACGTGGCAATATTTAGAATAGCAGATATAGGTTAAGATAATATTGATATCAGAGAGTAGTCATGGCTGGGGACGGACAAGCCCCAATCAGACAATTATTCCTCCACTGAGGTTCGATCCTATGAACAAAGCACTGTTTCATTGAATAAAGAAATGCACAGACGAAGGATGGAATCATTGAATAATTCAGTGAATGAATGAATGAATGAAGAATGAATGAATGAATTGATGGATGGATGGATGAATGATTGAATGGAGAATGAATGAATGGATGAATGAATGAAGAATGAATGATGAATGAAGAAGAATGAATGAAGAATGAATGAATTAATGGATGGATGGATGGATGGATGAATAATAGATGAATAATGAACGAACGAACGAACGAACGAACGAACGAACGAACGAATGAATGAATGAATGAATGAATATGTAAGGACACGATTGTAAATTGCTGTATCTGTAATGGTACACACATATGATAGTTGTATCTTTTGGTAATAAAATGTGGGGGAAATAACGTTTGTATTTCAATCAATAGAAATCCAGTTATGTTTTCCATGATGGCGATATTACTAACACTGAAAGCTGGTTAAAATCAATACTCAGTTCTAGATTTGTGTTATGAAAATACTTTAAAAGCCATTCAAATATTAATAGAGATAAGATATTTCAAAATCTGATGGCACACGTAACGAACCCTTAGTAATGCTATTTGATATTTTCATTTAAAATGAATAAGGGGAGTGCTTTGAGAAAAATATAATTTTTCAGATGCAAAATATATTTAGTTTTATAAAAGTGTATTTATTCTATCTCATACATTAAAAATACTTCCACTGACGTCTATTTTCTATTATTAACTACTTTTGTTCTACTGATATTGTATTCTTTAATGTAAAAAAAACATTTCACACAATGATATTACAACTGTTTTGTGGCAAAATGTGTAAACAAATGGGAGAGTGGTGCAGCATTATTCGCAGTCACCAACATTGGCTAATTCATCCGAATAGTATTTATTCTTTGAATGCACTTTCCAACCTACCACAGTCATTGGTATACCAGTCGTATAACTAACTATATGATGACTGATATCCATGTGAATTGTAGTACGTGATATGCTCGATGAATTATAATACATAACATAACGTTCACTAAAATGTTCAAAAGGACGATTTGTGTATACAACTTCTGACATGGAAACTGTTTTGCTGGGGTTTGAGTGTGTGTTTTATTGGGGGTCTGGAGTGCAGTGTGGGTTACAACTATTCAGCTAATGTTCATCACAACAGATATATTTTTCTAGAAGGTTTTTAATTCTGAAATTTGACATTACACACTGCATGTGTGTTCAGATGGTGGTCACATGCATGCCATTAGCGATCAAAACTTGTTCGTGATTCAGTCGTCTGCACCTATGGAAAGATCAAACAGAACATGTTGTATTCCTGCGTACTTTCTGTTTAGACTTCGGGGTATCCAATACTCCTCACAAACACATGCTACTTTGTCAATCGGGGCAAAAGCTTCCTCGTCTTTGTGTAAGATAAGACAAAAGCAACTGGAAATTAAAAAAATTGACGTCAGACGTATGCCTGCCTCTATTTTTTGACCATGTTACTAGAGGGGTACATGCGTGCACAACAATCAGAGTATTGAAATGGTGTTAACTATTGGCACCTAAAGTGGGTCGAGTCTTTTGTTTTATCATATCTTCATATTGGTGCTGTGGACATAACTTCTATCTGTGGCTTCCAGAACAAAAGAGATAGCTGTTATCTGTTAAGATCTGTGTTTCATGAATCGTGGTATGTACTGTCCTATATCTGATGAAGAAATTGAGCAGAACGTCCCTTTATGCTAATTGTAGAGATTAGCGATGGAGACGGAAGTGACGTTCTGTTCTGTTTAGACAGTGTCAAAATACACGTACGTTTGACAGAGTGTAAACTTTCTTTGGTCAAATTATCAATGCTTTAATTGAACATTAATTTGGTCATTATACGATTTGCCTAAAAAGCTGTTTTATGAAGCAACTTGTTATTAAACATATATTCCGTTGCATTGTTTGATTAAGAAACTCTAAACGAATTGCGTTACACGTTTGGAAACGATCGTTGATAATTAAAATGTCATGTTGTGTCTTGATTTTTTATTTCTTTTTCTTTTTTCTCTCTCTCCAAACAATACCTTGTTTAAATCTTTTACACCGCCAGTTCTTTACAAAGCCCCATTTATGTTTGTCCTGGTGTATTTTCAAACGTTGTTTTTTCTTTTCTTTGATTTCAGGAAATGATTTCCGTGGTAAGGAACTCTATTCGGAATTCCGTGAAGCAGTGTGCGTCCCCAAAACGAGCACGTTCCAAGTCCTCTCTTGCTGTCTGTCCCTTCAGCGAAGGGTCACAGGACAGGGGATTTATGGGCAGCCCCGAGGAAGGAGGTGCCGACGTGGACGTAGAGCGTGGCCCTGTGGTCGCCACTGTAGACGAGGCTTTTCTAGGCGTCGACAGCGACACGGTGGTATCGTCAGAGAGGCCATTTTCTGAAATGCCAAGTCCTGGTGGAATTAGAGACATTCCCATTGTCGGAACACTGTTTCATTTTAAACCTTTCAGTAAGTATTTTATTTATTTCTTTATTTCTTTATGTATTTTATGTATTTATGTATTTATGTATTTATTTATTTATTTACTATTTATTTATTTGTTAGTTTATGTCTCATGCCCCACTTCTTGAAATGGCCTTGCAATGAATATGAATTATAATGAAAAAAATTAATATAACTTTATTGAATTAAGGTAATAAAACATAATAAAATGTTTAATTTCAACAAAAAAATATAGTATAACTATTTTCTTCTGATTGGCTACTAGAATTTACATCCCTATTGAATTTGACCATGCCCGCATTGATTAATTCTTTACTAAACGACTAATAAGTTGACCCAAGATTGTTTCTGTTTACATATTGTCTTTTTTTGTTGATTTTGTTTTCGTTTGTTTTTAAGATTGCTTTTGTGATAATATTTATTTTTGGTAAACATGTATTATAATTTAAATACCTTTTGTGATAATATTTTGGTTAACAACATTTACCACAATTTAAATACATTGGTACGACCATTTTCCGATAATATTTTGGCTTACAACATTTACCATGATTTAAATACCTTGATATGGCCATATTGTGGTAATATTTTAATTTATAGCTACCATAATATAAATACTTGCTATGGCCATTTTGTAATAATAAACATTTGCCGTAATTTAAATACCTTGATCATCCCAATTTGTAGCTGACTACACAATTCCTACGTTGAACCGTTTATTCGACGACCTTCACGACAGGCACGGGAAGATCTACCGGCTCCGGCTACCCCGGTGGATGGTGATCATTGAGGACCCGGAGGACATGGAGACAGTGTTCAGAAATGAAGGACAGTACCCCGTGAGGCCGCCCTTCGACATTTACAGGACGTACGCCAGGCGTAGGAACCTACCCCCGAACGTCGGACACATGTAAGTGTTAAGTGTTACAATTTCACATGGACCAAACAGGCCCGTAGGAACGACTTTGGGAGTCGGGGGAGGGGCACTGACGGATCGGGTTTAAACTCTATATCAGATTTTGGTTACAATGGCAAACTTTAATGTGATAAAAAAAGGGCTCACAAGTGTGGGGGGGGGGCACGTGCTTCCCCCCCCCCCCCCCCCCCCCCGGTTCCTACGGGCCTGCCAAATCAAGTCTCACTGCCGATAATAATTTTTCTAATAAAACTGATATCTAGGCAGTACTGGGAGTAAGTTGGCAAAATTGTGCCCAATTCTTTTGTTTTGGTGGTTCATATGGTATTTAAGAAATTTAATCAATGTTTTATAATTTTTGATAAAAATTATAGTTCCATTTTTGGGGGTCACTGCACTGATTACAACTTACTGCATAATAACTAAATAAAAAAATGTATTAATTTATTGAATATCCAGTATCACGTATCACTACAACCTCACAGGCTACTCCTAAAAATCAGCAAGAGCATGTTATATGTACGGTGCATAGACAGGACAATTATTTGATGTTCGTGCCATGAGGCACTGGTCTCGAGTCCAATAAGGGTGATCGATCCTGCCACCCGTCGCTCCTCGGGTGAACGCCCTGCCATTGGCCTACGTCCCTCCTCGTTTTATGATGTTCGTGCCACGAGGCACTGGTCTCGAGTCCAATAAGGGTGATCGATCCTGCCACCCGTCGCTCCTCGGGTGAACACCCTGCCATTGGCCTACGTCCCTCCTCGTTTTACGATGTTCGTGCCATGAGGCACTGAATAAGGGTGATCGATCCTGCCACCCGTCGCTCCTCGGGTGAACGCTCTGCCATTGGCCTACGTCCCTCCTCGTTTTATGATGTTCGTGCCATGAGGCACTGGTCCGAGTCCAATAAGGGTGATCGATCCTGCCACCCGTCGCTCCTCGGGTGAACGCCCTGCCATTGGCCTACGTCCCTCCTCGTTTTATGATGTTCGTGCCATGAGGCACTGGTCTCGAGTCCAATAAGGGTGATCGATCCTGCCACCCGTCGCTCCTCGGGTGAACGCTCTGCCATTGGCCTACGTCCCTCCTCGTTTTATGATGTTCGTGCCATGAGGCACTGGTCTCGAGTCCAATAAGGGTGATCGATCCTGCCACCCGTCGCTCCTCGGGTGAACGCCCTGCCATTGGCCTACGTCCCTCCTCGTTTTATGATGTTCGTGCCATGAGGCACTGGTCTCGAGTCCAATAAGGGTGATCGATCCTGCCACCCGTCGCTCCTCGGGTGAACGCCCTGCCATTGGCCTACGTCCCTCCTCGTTTTATGATGTTCGATGACGCACTGGTCTCGAGTCCAATAAGGGTGGATCCTGCCACCCGTCGCTCCTCGGGTGAACGCCCTGCCATTGGCCTACGTCCCTCCTCGTTTTATGATGTTCGTGCCATGAGGCACTGGTCTCGAGTCCAATAAGGGTGATCGATCCTGCCACCCGTCGCTCCTCGGGTGAACGCCCTGCCATTGGCCTACGTCCCTCCTCGTTTTATGATGTTCGTGCCATGAGGCACTGGTCTCGAGTCCAATAAGGGTGATCGATCCTGCCACCCGTCGCTCCTCGGGTGAACGCCCTGCCATTGGCCTACGTCCCTCCTCGTTTTATGATGTTCGTGCCATGAGGCACTGGTCTCGAGTCCAATAAGGGTGATCGATCCTGCCACCCGTCGCTCCTCGGGTGAACGCCCTGCCATTGGCCTACGTCCCTCCTCGTTTTATGATGTTCGTGCCATGAGGCACTGGTCTCGAGTCCAATAAGGGTGATCGATCCTGCCACCCGTCGCTCCTCGGGTGAACGCCCTGCCATTGGCCTACGTCCCTCCTCGTTTTATGATGTTCGTGCCATGAGGCACTGGTCTCGAGTCCAATAAGGGTGATCGATCCTGCCACCCGTCGCTCCTCGGGTGAACGCCCTGCCATTGGCCTACGTCCCTCCTCGTTTTATGATGTTCGTGCCATGAGGCACTGGTCTCGAGTCCAATAAGGGTGATCGATCCTGCCACCCGTCGCTCCTCGGGTGAACGCCCTGCCATTGGCCTACGTCCCTCCTCGTTTTATGATGTTCGTGCCATGAGGCACTGGTCTCGAGTCCAATAAGGGTGATCGATCCTGCCATCCGTCGCTCCTCGGGTGAACGCCCTGCCATTGGCCTACGTCCCTCCTCGGTTTATGATGTTCGTGCCATGAGGCACTGGTCTCGAGTCCAATAAGGGTGATCGATCCTGCCACCCGTCGCTCCTCGGGTGAACGCCCTGCCATTGGCCTACGTCCCTCCTCGTTTTATGAGGGGCAGGACGAAGCCCAGCGGTAAAGCGTTCACTTGATGCGCGGTCGGTCTATGATCAATCCCCGTCGGTGGACCCATTGGGCTATTTCTCGTTCCATCCAGTGCTCCACAACTGGTGTAACAAAGACCGTGGTATGTACTATCCTGTCTGTGGGATGGTGCATATAAAAGATCCCTTGCTGCTAATCGAAAAAAAAAAGTAGCCCATAAAGTGGCGACAGCGGGTTTCCTCTCTTAATATATGTGTGGTCTTTAACCATATGTCTGACGCCATATAACCGTAAATAAAATGTGTTGAGTGCGTCATTAAATAAAACATTTCCTTCCTTTCTAGTTTTATATAAGGAAAACTTCAAAATACTTTACTTTATTCATCTTATTTTATTTTATTTTATTTTGACAGAGACGGCGAGGAATGGAAGCGACTGCGTGGTCGAGTCCAGAAGAAGCTGTTGAGGAAGGACTCCGCCAGCAGATACATCACTGGACAGTCCAGAGTGGTGGACGAGCTGGTTTCGCGGCTCAAGAACAAGGCGATGACTCCGCAAGAAATCAACGACATCTTCTTCATGTTCTCCATTGAAGGTATTGCCAATTCACCAGACTCTAGTATGTAGTATTCTCTCTGTAGAGAAGTTCATATACACACGATGCATTGTTTGGATTCAATAGGTGGGAGTAACCCATGAGGTGGCATAGTGTTTGCACTCTCAGACTAAGGTATTAACCTCTGTTCTTGACTGATAGCTCGGATAACTGTTGTGTGTCCACAACAGTGTGCTCGAGCCTTAGGTAGAAACACACAAATGAGTTACAACATTATAAATCACCGTCACCATCACTGGCGTCATCACCATGAGCATCCTCATTATCGTGGGAAAACCAAAACCATAACAAGAACAAAGAAGGAAAAACCTGTGAAGATTTCAAAACAATTTTGCGAGTGGCAGTTCTTTATACAGAAAAAAAGTAAGAATGATGTATTGTCTTCGAAAGTGGCAGTCCTCCTTTTGGCGAAATACCTGATAGTAATTAGGGAGAGCAGTCACGACATTGTTAGAGACACGACTAAGACAGTGTTAATGGTTTTGTCGTTTATATAATAGTCCTTAATGCCCATCTAAAAACTTAAATTGTACCTGTGTATTTCATATACTAGTCGTGGAGTAAAGTTTGAAAAGGTAAGTAACTCAGTTTTGCTATACATATCACGCACGCGGATGATGCTCTACTACTACGGAGTTACGTCGATTGCTGATAGCTGGCTTATATTTGATAACTACCGGCCTCAGTGGTGCAGTGGTCAAGCCATCGTAGTACAGGCTGGTAGGTACAGGGTTCGCAGCCCGGTACCGGCTCCCACGCAGAGCTAGTTCTAGTGGGCTCAGTGGGTAGGTGTAAGCCACTACACCCTCTTCTGTCTAACTAACCACTAACCAACTAACATCTAACCCACTTTCCTGGACAGATAGCTGAGGTATGTGGCCAGGATAGCGTGCTTGAACTTTAATTGGAAAATAATTACGAAAAATAATTGAAATGAAATGATAACTGTTCAAAACATATTTTTTGATTATTATTATTATTTATTTTGTTTTGCCTTTACAATTTCTTGTAGTTTCTTATCTCAATACATATCAGTGTGTGTGTTATTCGGTATGTCACCTTCCATGTTACTTAATCGCCACCTGTTTGTTAAACAGTGTAGGACGACAGTTATAAAACAATACATTTTTATTCGTGATAAAGTGATTATATTGAATTTGTAACACTTGTTAAACACATTCCGCTATAATAGGCATTTTTAACTATTACGCATGGGCGTTGGAAGATGCCAGGGCGTTGGAAGATGCCAGAAATTAGATATGTCAGTTACATTAATTCTCCTATTAACTGAGAAGTGCGACAATACATAATAATAATCAGAGTTGCTACTTTCTCCATGTGTAACTGGATTAAACTACTGCCTATTCGACGTATATTCAAACTCAAATGCTTTCCAATATTTCAGCTATTGCTTTGGTCTGCCTTGACAGACGCCTGGGTTTTCTGTCCGACAAAATTCCGCCTGAGCACGAGGTCTACCTTAACGCCATCAAAGAGTACTTTTCCGTGCTGGCATATCACCTGGGATCCTTACCACTGTACAAGTGGTTTCCCACCCCCATGTACAAGAGGTTCGAATCGGCGGCAGACACAGCATCCAGGTACTTGAAAAAAAGTTTTTTGGTTTTTTTTATCAAATTCCATAACACACGGTGCACCATTGAGTAAATATGCACGTACATAGAACTAAAGAGACTGATTAGAGTACTTATCGTTGTAAGTGGTTTGTGCACAACCACTTACACTTTTAATTTCGGTCACATCTGTGGTACGAAATGGTAAACATAAATGCGGGGGAGTTTGCAGTGTTTATTAAATAACATATTTAAACATCTCCGCAGAGAGATCTTCCCAAGAATCTGAGAGGTGAGCAGGTCTGTTCAAACAATGGCGCCACGTCTTCAATTGATTGTTTTATCAATCAAACAACCAATTAGTGAATTGTTCGAATTGGTCCGTGTTCATACAAACCACTATCCACATGTCGAGTGTTTGGGTGTCACACGTGATGTGTATATGGTATATGTTTGCAGGCGTTTGAACATGAGTTTGTGTGGGAGGGTGGACATTAAGTGAAAATGGACTCTTGCGATGGCAGTAAAATAATGAATGAATAAATGAATGGTGAAAGCAAGTATATTGACCGTCAGCATGTTGTGTAGGATCGTAGCTAACTTTCGTCGTCTGTGTGGTGATAGAGATATGGTCGAAGAGTCGCTAACACAAGTTTACCTTTATAGATATAAAGCAAATTAAACAATTTCCAGTAAGACACACTTTATATTGCAACCAGTCAGATTAGGGTGCAAGAACATGAGGCCGTGTGCGGCGATACCGTTTTGATAACGATAACGGTTTTGTCATTCAGACCAAATAGTCCCTGCTTCTATTCGGTTCGAAGAAGAAGTTTGTTTTGTTTAACGACACCATTGGAGCACGTTGATTAGCGGCTATTGGATGTCAAACAGTTGATAATTCTGACTCGTAGTCATCAGAGGAAACCCGCTACCTTTTTTCTAATGCAGCAAGGGATCTTTTACATGCACTTTCCCACAGACAGGAAAGACATACCACGGCCTTTGTCCAGTTGTGGTGCACTGGTTGGAACGAGAAAAACCCAATCAGCTGAATGGATCCACTGAGGTGGTTCGATCCTGCGACGTAAGCACCTCAAGCGAGCAGTCAACCGACTGAGCTAAATCCAGCCCCCTTTTCGGTTAGAGAAGCCTACATCGTGACAGCCGGTTTTATCTCCATCCTCATCATCCTCATCATCAAAATCACCCCCACCACCACCATCATTGTCATAATCATCACCCCACCACTATCATCAAGAACAATAATAACACCATCATCATCATCGTCGTCGTCGTCGTCATCATCATCGTAGTCATCATCGTAGTCATCATCAAAAGCTGATATTTTTAAGGGGAGACAAAATTCTTAACCTTTATATGAATTTCAGATTTTTGGGCAACCAGATCCGTAAGGCATTAGACGATTATGTGCATTTGAAAAAGAACGAAACGTGGAAGAAATCTCGGCTGTCGTTTCTGCAAACCCTGCTCGATTATGGAGACTTGTCAGTGGACGAAATTTCCTCACTGATGCTGGATCTTATGACTGGAGGGACAGACTCTGTAAGTGTTGCAGTTCAAGTCCGATACTTTTTTACACACACATGCGAGACAGCACCCGTTGTAGATAACTTTTACACACCCATGTGAGATAGCATCTGTTGTAGATCATTTTTACACACCCATGTGAGACAGCACCCGTTGTAGATAACGTTTACACACACGTGTGAGATAGCATCTGTTGTAGATAACTTTTACACACCCATGTGAGACAGCACCCGTTGTAAATAATTTTTACACACACATGTGAGACAGCATCCGTTGTAGATCATTTTCGCTTCCAATATACGTTGGAAATTACTTTTGAGACTTGTGATTGGTTGCTCCACGGTGACGACCCGGTCGCCACACTAAAGAAATACATCAACGAAAGCACCCAAAGAAATACGCACGATCGAAACTGATTACTCAGTGACGTTGAAGTTAACCCGAGACTGATTTCTCGTTGGTACCTAAATTAACTGCAAGCGTAATCGCAAGCCCCTTAAATAGATTTTAGGTGGAGAAGACGTTTTAACAACTGGTTATAAATGGTGACTAATGGCCACCCGGGTAATATTCTTTATATCTCCCGCATCAGTAGAACTGACGGGAGCCAATACCATTTCGTGTCAAGGTGACATGTCGTAATTTTAAGATTTCGGCAGATTCGTACTAACGATGTTTGGATTCGTCGATATCCACCCCCACCCCCCTCTCCGCCTTGTGCAGCATGTCTCGACCACTCTCTCTAGAAACTGTCCTCGCTACAGTGTAGACTTCCCCTGCATAAACTCCTAGTAAGTTGTATCGACACGAAGGAAATGTTGGTTTTGTTAAAGTTTACTAAACTAGTCATGGAACAGTTAAATCTAATTTTAGTCAGATTGACGTTTATTATTCCGTTCTATCTGACTGTTAAAAAGTTTTTTTGTTTTTTTTATTTGTTTAACTGGATCACATTGATTTATTAATCATCGGCTATTGGATGTCAAACATTTGGTAATTGTGACATAGTCTTAGAGAGTAAATTCGCAACATTGTTCTATTAGTAGTAAGATACCTTTTGTTTGCACCATCCCACAGAAAGGATAGCACATATTACGGGCTTCGATATACCAGTCGTAGTGCACTAGCTGGAACGAGAAATAGCCCAATGTCCTATCTGGAATGTGCATCTCTTTCATTCAGTCGGCAGAGCGCTCGTCTGAGGTACTTGGGTCCAAGGGTCGAACCTCCTCGGTGGACATGCCATCTTCCGATTGCCCCCCCCCCCCCCGCCCCGCCCCCTCATTTCTCCATTTTCCCACGACTGGTATATCAAAGGCCATTATATGTCTATGTCTATGGAACATGAATATAATAGATCTATTATTTCTATTGAGCAAATATAGCGAGTTTCTTCTGAAGACTACGGGTCAGAATTATTCAATGTTTGGCATCCAATAGCCCATGATTAATTAATCAAGGCGTGCTAGTGGTGTTAAATAAATAGGTGTATGTGCTCTCATTTTAAGGACAGGGTGGGGGCAGCCTGATGTTTGTTCGAATTAGATTTTTTAAAATGCCCGAATCTAGATAACAATGTTTATTTATATTAGCATTATTAAGAAACAGCTATATAGGGTTGCAAACGAATCACTATGTATTTTAACACAAATAATAAAAGAAAATAGAGACGCAGTAAAATTTAAACGTTCTAAAATAACTGTTCTGACACAAATCTGTAACCGTTTTACCTTTATATATATATATATATATATATATATATGCATATTTATGTATGTGTTGCTGGGGGGGGGGGAGGGGGGTTCTCCATAAATTAATTTCAATTATCGTAAGAGTTTGTTGTTTTAGGCTTTTTTGTTGTTATTTTGTTAAGGTGTTTAGTTATTGGGTTGTTTTTGTTAGGTTTTGTTTTGATTGTTTTATTTGTTTGTTTTTCCATGTGCATTAATAAGGATAAATATTGTTACTAATTTCAGACAGCAAAGGTGATCCAGGCCATATTGTACCAATTGGCTTTAAATCCTGAGAAACAGAACAAGCTGTTTGAGGAAATCCATTCTTTGATTGGTCATTCGGGAAACTTGAACACTGAAGACCTAGATAAATTGAGGTACCTGAAAGTCTGCATCAAAGAAACATACAGGCAAGTTACTTCTGTATAGTTCGGTATTAGTAGTTATTTATTTATTTATTTTGGGTATTGCGTGTTATTAAAATTTTAGTTAGGCACACGCTTCAACCACATGGATTAAGGTTACTGAAAGAAACATTGGCATGGTGGCTATACACTTCAATAACTTAATGGGATATGTGGTAGCCAAGGGTTTGGCTAGGATTTTATATTGGGAAACCACCCACATTTGGACATTAAAATATTTGGAATTGATTCATCAAAATCAATATACTCCAAATGTAAGTTCTAGTGTAGTAATATTACGCGAAGGCCTATAATTTGAAAGGAAATAAATAATAGATTAACTTAATTTACTGATTAAAACTGAAATTTATCAGGTATTATGAGAATGTTGTACCAAACCAGACACTTTATTCGGTTATTTATGTACGCTGCAATTCACATGGGTGTTGGTTGTACAAAATGTAACAGTGCGAAAAATTAAAAATGCGCGCACTTTTTTCAAACACAGAATAACGGCTCAAAAGATGTATGGTTAAATTTGTACAATACTTGAGATTCAAGTACCTAAAGTAGGGTCTTACAATTACTTAGCTGGAATTCGTTATGGATAAAAACTGTTTTTACAAAACGGAATATCCCTTTATTTTACAGACTACAGTTCCCAACGCCTATTGGAACAGGAAGAGTTTTACAAACTGACCTGGTGCTCGGCGGATACAAGGTTCCCAAAGGAGTAAGCAGTTCGCATTTATCTGAGTTAATTTTTAGCGATCGAGAATGTGGTCGAAGTTGAAAAATTAATTAAGCGTTTTCATTCACAAATGAATTGTTTTATATATATAAAAAAACATTTAACCTATATAGTTTCTGAAACGGTTAATGCAGTAACATTTCACGCATGACCAGTTGTTTCTATTATTGTGTTATGCTATTATGAGCGAATGAGGTGTTCCGAATGAAAGTGCGTTGCGACTTTTCTGTATAAAAGACTATGTGGCAGAATTACCAAGTGTTTCACATCCGATGGTTAATTAATTAATTTTTAAAATGTGCTGTAGTGATATGGTTAAGTAAAATAAACTTTAGTTTACTTTACTTAGTTATGATTCTCTATATTCCTGTCAGGAAATAATGCTATTTCGTTAAATGTTTTTATTAATGGGGCGGCATGTAGCTCAGTGGTAGAGAGCTCGCTTGAGATGCCAAGGGTTGTGGGATCGATCACACTCGACTACTAGTATTACTATTCCTTTCTTTTTCATTATTTCAGGTGACAGTGATGTGCAATAACCCGAGGTTGCTGAAAAACCCAAAGTACTTTCCAGACGCAGAAGAGTTTATACCCGAACGGTGGTCGCGTAATGAGTTGGGCCAGAGACAATCTTCCATTCCCGCCATGGCCATGAAGCCGTTTGGTTTCGGAACTCGTAGTTGTATTGGGCAGAGGTTTGCCGAGACGGAGACATTACTGGCCATTGCTAAGGTAATATTACACACTGAGGACTCCCGTCGCTTTTCTGATGTCATATGCCTCGGATTTTTAGATATTTGTCTCCATAGCAGAGGTCAATAAATAATTCCTTTACAAATATTTTTTTAAATATTTTATTGTCCCAAAAATATAAAATATCAGTGTCAGGGTTGGAGTGCCCTGAGCTCACTGTCTCACAATATTTTTTATATTAAATATGGTATACATAGTTTTATAGACATACATATAAATGCAAAATATAAACACATGAATAGGTATACTGCACACAATTCACCTAAATACTTTTGGTTAGGAGTCACTGCTGGGATACGAATTTATATTATTCTGCCAACCTTAAACTCACTGGCTTAGCTATTGCGCAGACCTTGAGTCTACATCGAAGTCGTTATGCCTGCAAAAAGTATGCTCAAATAGAACGCCCTATTTAAGCACTAAAAATACCTCACTGTGCTAAGAAAACACATAAAAAGACTTTCTGTTTCAAAATTAGTTGGATCTGAAGAACCCAGTTCTAGGCAGTATGTTTACTACTATTCACTATGCAACTTGCAATAACGAGGTTACGATCTACTTGTAATGACGTGTATTACTAATACTATTAGAAAACAGAGCATGTTCGAATCACGATACGACTGGAGACGTCGCTAAACGTCATTACTGTAAGCTACAACGAGAGATCCTCCGTATTTCAAAGGCAGTGGTATGCGCTACCCTGTCAGATGGAAAGTGTTCAAAGGCCCACAATCGCTAATATAATCAGAACGAACAGTATATATATGACGGTAGCTTACTCTGGACCAAGTGTTACAATTATCATATGTTATATGTCTCTCTCTCTCTCTCTCTCTCTCTCTCTCTCTCTCTCTCTCTCTCTCTCTCTCTCTCTCTCTCTCTCTCTCTCTCTCTCTCTCTCTCTCTCTCTCTCTCTCTTCCCCAACAATATATATATATTGTATCTTTTTGGTATTTTTCAGATTATACAGAATTTCCACGTATCAGTTGACCGAAATGTCAAAGAACCGGAAGTGATTTATACGCTATTTTCAACGTTCAGTGAACCTCCCCAATTTATTTTTACCCCTCGCCAAGACACTTCGTGCTAAGAGACTCCGTATATCGAGACAGTCACACGCTTCACTGGACTACAAACACACATATCCATAAACAAAGTTACACCAGAGAAGACTGCCAAGGGACATCGAATTCTGGTGAAAAGTGTTGTGTACATATGACGTTAGAAACCCAACGAGTACATATATTTACTTAAACAATGCTATTTGTGTATACTATTTAAAAGATATTTAAAGAGTAATATATTTGTGATAACCAGTGTTATGATTATGTGAAGTTATTTTATAGATTTGTTTTTCAAAATATATGTTTGAGACAGTGCTATTGTTCATATTTAAGCAGATTGTTATTTATTTCAAAGAATCATTGTTATATATGGGAATTCGTTTATTGATTTAGAAAAAAAGTACATATTTAAAACGCCTATTATTGTTATTTTATAGATATACAAAATAGTATTTATTTCATATAACCTGCTTATAATCACAACCAAATAGTTCATTTTGATTTTATTGTTGTTATTCGGGGGAAGATCAGGGATTTGACAACCGGCCTTGGTGGTGTCGTGGTTAAGCCATCGGACTACAGGTTGGTAGGTAGAGGGTTCGCAGCCCAGAGCGAGTTTTAACGACTCAGTGGGTAAGTGTAAGGCCACTACACTCTCTTCTCTCTCACTAACCATTAACTATTAACCACTAACCCACTGTCTTGGACAGACAGCCCATATAGCTGAGGTGTTTGCCCTGGATAGCGTGCTTGAACCTTAATTGGACATAAACACGAAAATAAGTTGAAATGAAATGGGATTTGACTAATGTTGGGATCGTGATAAAATATTTTCCAGTCAAGTTTCCAACTAAATTGGGGCGTACAACCCTACTCGGTCTTTGAAGCCGCCCCTGGTGTTGTTATTGTTTTGTTTAAGTATTTATAGAAATAATGAAATCAAGTTAACTTGGACAAAAATGTGATTGTTTAAATTCATTAAAATTTAAAGGTCCTATGTCAAAGTTGAAACTACAATATTTCGTTATTTTCACATTTATGTGTAATAAATATTTACAAATGAATCGATCCCACGCATAATCTTTCCAGAATTAACTCTAGAATAATAGTTTTAAAAATTCGACAACGCTGGACAACAAGAGAGGCTTCTGTTGTCAGTTAACTGCAAAGAATTCTGAGTAAATTTGGTGTGTTGAATGTTTACGCATAAAACAATTACGTCACTAGTTAAAGCGTGTGACACATTCTCGGGATACCCCGTAAAATAATTTTGTTTCTAGTAGTAAATGGAATTATTTGGTTGTAGTTTTTATAGGCATGTAGCTGAATGTATAAACTTTATGTTTCAAATAAAAAATTAATAAATATTTTTGGCGGAAACCGCCATTATGGCAATTTTGACATAGCACTTTAAATTTAAAAAGAAAATAACTGGTGTTTCGGTTAATGCAGATAAAAGTAAATTGTTTGTAATCGAGTGCTGAAAAAACCAAACCTCCCACCACTAATGTAACATGTCTGATATTGAATGTAAGATTGTCTAGCGGTATTGATCAGTCATCTGTCACCGTCATCGCATCGGTGAGGGACATGGAATACGTTACTGATAGATCATTAAAACACCGTTCATGCGTTCTTCAACCTATTCTTGTGTTTCTGGTCTATATAGTTTGATACGTAACAAATACCTGCCAGTATCTCATTCATAATTAACCAGCATATTAGGTTTTTCGTTATGCTTTCGTAATTTCATTTCATACAAAGCCGGGTAGATGAATAAGCAAGTTGCATGTATCAGTGGTTCGTGGGCGTTGTATTTTGTATGCATGCGAGAGAGAGAGAGAGAGAGAGAGAGAGAGAGAGAGAGAGAGAGAGAGAGAGAGAGAGAGAGAGAGAGAGAGAGAGAGAGAGAGAGAGAGAGAGAGAGAGATAGGGAGGGAGGGAGGGGAGGGAGAGAGAGACAGAGAGAGGGAGAGGGAGGGAGGGAAGGGGAGAGAGAGAGCGCGCGCGAGAGAGAGATAGGGAGGGAGGGGGAGGGAGAGAAAGACAGAGAGAGAGGGAGGGGGAGAGAGAGAGAGAGAGAGCGAGAGAGGGAGGGAGGGAAGGGGAGAGAGAGAGGGGAGGGAAGGGGAGAGAGAGAGAGGGGGAGGGGAGTGAGACAGAGAGGGGGAGGGGAGAGAGAGGGGGGAAGGGAGAGACAGAGGGGGGAGGGAGAGAGAGAGATTTATCTCAGTAACTAAAGCGCTCGCTTGGAGTCATGGGATCGATTCTCCTCTGTGGACTATTAGTAACTATTAGAGTACCCTATGTGGCGACAACGGGTTTCTACTTTTACCAATTAATATCATGTGGTTGTATATCTGCTCTGTACAACCCTATTGCAATACAATTTTCATTGCTGCTAGTTAGTATTAGAGTAGTTTATCTGGCAGCATATAAGCGGGATAACTGATTTTTTAAACTGCATATGGGACCTTCTAATTTTTAGGTCACAAATATATATGCTTACTATCTCAATGTGTATTAAAACTTAAACATTTTACTCACTGCCGCTATACTTATGATTAGCCGTACTTTCTCGTAAACACATACCACGGTCTTTCATATGCCAGTCGTGTTCGTCGTGAGGATTGATCTTACGAGCTATCGTACCTCAGACGCGATTTCTACAACTGGGCTACAACTCCCGTGCTAGACCAAACATGCATTGCTTTCCTGGGCCCAATTTCACAAAACGCCGTAAACCTAGTTTTGCACGTAAACGCAATAAATTGATTAATAAATCAATGTGCTCTAGTGGTGTCGTTGAACAAAACAAACTTTTACTATTAAAAGTACAACAAATATAGTTTGATGTATACCAATTCCATTTAATTATGGCCTTACAATGTTCTATCTTCCGTCATGATGTAATTTTTTTGCGTGAAATAGCTGCCAAGCACATGAAAGTGTGTGACAAAAGTAAACGTACGATGTTTTGTGAAATTGGCTCCTGTTGTTGTTGTTGTTGTTGTTGTTGTTAATGTTGTTTGTTTTAAGTATCATTTTCATCATTTAAGAAATATAACGTACAAGAATATATATCACAGTGCTGGTAACCCGAATTTCTAAGAAAGTAATATTAGTAATATTGTGGGGAGGGGTCTGATTGTGTATATTTGTTTATTTGTTTGTTTGTTTGTTTTCGTCCTGTCCTGGACGGAGGAGCCGGCCGAGGTCGACACATGCGCCCATGACAGGCGTGTGCTACAACAGTTTGTTCTGAATGTGCACGTTAGAACTTATGACCTGACCTTTGTTTTTGTTCGTTTTTGTTCGTTTTAACTACAGTATTTTCATCTTAACATCTGTACCACAAGTTGCTAAATAGCTATAGACAACCGTCACGTCTATTTGGTATATGCATTTAGATTCGGGTATCAGTGAATTTAGTTCGCTCTCAAAAGTAAGGACTGTTCTGATAAAGTTAACGTAATGTTAATACTGGTAATACAGTAAGTATTAATATAATCGCTAGTAATACACCAAAACGATTGGGATATAAGCTGTAACAAACAGGACGATTAGGAATCTCTCATTAGTTTATTCAATACCGTATCTCATGTACAAGACTGATTCCAAAACGGCCAGCTTTGGGTCAGCAGAAAAGTTCTCCAAATATTTATTAAACTTCCAAATTTTGTAGATACCCAGTTATTATTTTAACAAAATATCAATTATTACATGAGATTATTTTGCGAAATTAAAATAAAATTCGCCAATTGTTTTTAAAATTCTCAATTGGCATATTTGCCGAGTGCCAGAGCTAGCCTTGCAAAAGAAGTATGATAAAGTCCTACGGGTAAGCAGCCATGACCCACTGTCACATGCTTTGCGTATACAGTACAGCTGATATTGTCACGATATATGGTTCAAATGCCGTCTAAATGAGGACTGCCACTTTCTATCGTGCGCCGGTACTGGCGCCTAAAACGTTTGTACGGATGTACATAGAATAATGTTTTAAGCTAGGAAATGCAAATATATATTTTATCGAAATATTGTTTAAATTATTCTGAGGGTGAAGTACATTTAAGATGAAATAGCATTAACTATTCCCTATCAACGTTTAAGACACACCTTTAATCTGACATAATAGATACATATAAAATGTTATTCATGTTTCGATGGCATCTTATGCGAGATGAACTGCTTTGATGTTCTCATTGTTTTGACAGTTATGTAAGCGATTCACTATTTTGATCTATTTTGATAAATAAATATTCGTTGCAATTTCAGTGTATTTTTATTTATATAATATATTATATATAAATATATGTACCTTCTACCTTTTCCCCCTCTCCATCTCTCTTTCAAATTCTCCTTCCTTCCTTTCTTCTCTCTCTCTCTCTCTCTCTCTCTCTCTCTCTCTCTCTCTCTCTCTCTCTCTCTCTCTCTCTCTCTCTCTCTCTCTCTCTCTCTCTCTCTCTCTCTCTCTCTCCCGTTGATTTATTAATCATCGGGTATTGGATGTCAAACATTTGTTAACTATGACACGTCGTCTTAGAGGAAACCCGCTACATTTTTCCATTAGCAGCACGAGGTGTTTTATATACACTTTCCCACAGACAGGATAACACATACCACGGTCTTTGATAAATTAATAACTGTTAAAATCAATGCATGCATGTTTTGTATGCATATCTGTCTGTCCGTTCGTCCATCCATCCATCCATCCATCCATCCATCTCTCTATATACATACATATATATATATATATATATATATATATATATATATATATATATATATGAAGAGTTTAGGCGCAAAACGCGATATACACATTTTTAATTTTCAGTAAAAGTGATTTTTTCAATTGGCGTATATCGCGTTTTGATATAAAAACAAACAAAAACGGAATTTACCCAATACAATTTCATAAGGATCAATCACGTTTTGCAGCAAATCAGCGGGCCTACGATTAGCCCTTACTGACATACAATAATGGCTTTAACTAAAAACTAGAAAGAAAATGGTTTATATCGCGTTTTGCGCCTGAACTCTTCATATACACAAAGAAACAAGTTGAGCACCCCCTGTATTTTTCACAATGACTTGTCTTACGAGGTTTGGCGTTGAAAGCCTGATAACATAACCTCGGAAAAACAAATGTGTTTTGCAAGAATACATCTTTGACAGTAAGAAAACATAACAAGTGTATCCAGTTTTGAAATTTTAATCATTATTCTGAGAAGAATTCCAATATGCTGTATGTGAGCCAAAAAACTGAGGCACAATAAGTATGGAGGTGCAGAGTCAGAAATACAAGTCAACATCATGAATGATGATGAAAAATGTCATTTGAAGTTCAAAGATGACATTCATGACACAAATCATCAATAGCAGGTAAACCCGCCACGTGCCCGGATGACAGCTTCCACCCTTCGTCTCATCCCTCCAGTAAGTCGTCTGATCTGCTGCATGGGCAACTGCTGCCATTCTTGATGAAGAGCTGCCTCTAATTGTGCCAGAGTCTGTACAGGTGGGGTCAGTGTCTGTACTCGACGCCCCAAGATGTCCCAAACATGCTCTAGTGGGTTTAGGTCAGGACTCCTGGCCGGCCAGGGCAGGGTCGTCACAGCTTTAGTTTGGAGTAAAGCTGTTACTGCTCGGGAACGATGTGGCCTAGCTTTGTCATCCATGTACAGAGGTTTGGTGGCGAGTGGATGGTTGTCAAAATGCGGCACAACAACTGGTTGCAGGACGTTACGAATGTATCGATCACCACTGAGGTTGCCTTGAATGGTAACAAGATCAAGCTTACAACCATGTGATAGGCAACCCCAAACCATTACTGAACCTCCACCATACGAGGTCATAGGTCGTATGTTCCTGAGTGTGTAGGCAGCATTTTTATGTCTCCAAACTCTCAATCGGCCATTTGTGACATGGAGCAGAAACCAGCTTTCGTCGGACCAATGGACTCTTCGCCAGGACCTCAGATTCCAACCTCTCTGGGCCAAACACCACGCTAAATGGCGTCTCTCATGATGATCAGCAAGAAAGGGACGTTTGATGACCCTTCTGGCCTTCAATCCCACAAATTTCAGACGATTCCTCACTGTTCTGGCTGACATCCGTCTATTGGGTAACCACTGGCTCTTCAGAACAGGAGACGTAGCAAAGGGTTGACGACGTATGAGCCGAGGCAGGGCCCTGTCCTCGCGCTGTGATGTCAGCCGCGGTCTCACTGACCGTGGGAGATCCTTTACAGCATTGGTATGCCCGTGTTTTCGTAACAGTCTGCTGATTACGGTGTAATGATACCCCAGTTGACGTCCTATACTTTTGAAGGTCATGCCGGTCGCATGCATACCAATAATACGCCATCTTTGGGCTTCTGATAACGGTCGACGTGCCATATTCAACGATTAAACTTCAACAATGCAAGACAGTGATGTTAAATGGCAAGAATTGTAGTGTATTGATACTGCATTTTGAGTAAAGCATGGGTGGCATGATGGATGTGCATGTTGTTCTGCTGTGGGACGTCACAGTTGTCATTGTACTCTCCTATTATTTCGATGGAACACCATTCTTGACATATTCGTCATGTAATTTGCAGTTTTTACGAATGGGGCTATTTCAGTACTAATTACATCTAGGGATGCTTAACTCTCTTTTTTGTGTGTATATATATATTGATAGATTGATAGATATACTTTATTTATATATATACACATGTACTTTATTTCACTAGAGAGCCACTATGTATTACATTCCCCATTTATTACCCTCTTGACGATAAAATAACCTTTCTTCTAACGTAACACAAATTCATTCATCTTTTATGATGGAGAATTCGAAACACCAAGTTATTCCCAAACAAGCATTTTTGAGCGCCCGGAAGCGTTCCCACAATGCGCTACCATTTTCATCAACGCCCACCTCCGCACCATCCAGTTCATTGACTGCCTAACAATATTATTAATGTATCCGAATCCCGCGCCGTTTGACAGTGATCCGCTACTTCCTGGTCGTTTGATGAAATGACCCGTTCCAGTTAATAATCCAAGAACTGATCAACTAATCAGGCTAAACAAAATCGCAAAAATAATATTTATACAATAGATATCCGATTATATTTTCTCTTTCGGGATCTCTGGCTTATTATACAACATTAATTATGCATGAGGGATGAGTTAAGACACCTTGGAACCGTGGGTAGAGGGAGATGGAGTTGGGGGCGGGGGTGTTGGGTGTCCATGTGATCACCTGAACCTAAGGTGTAAAACATTGACTTTTTTTTTGTCCTACTAAAAATGATTTAAAACAAATTAATGCACTTATGCCCTCTTATTATAGTGACACCCCCCCCCCCCATCTCTCTCCCCCTCTCTCTCTCTCTCTCTCTCATTAACTCTCTCTCTCTCTCTCTCTCTCTCCTCTCTCTCTCTCTCTCTCTCTCTCTCTCTCTCTCTCTCTCTCTCTCTCTCTCTCTCTCTCTCTCTCCCGTTGATTTATTAATCATCGGGTATTGGATGTCAAACATTTGTTAACTATGACACGTCGTCTTAGAGGAAACCCGCTACATTTTTCCATTAGCAGCACGAGGTGTTTTATATACACTTTCCCACAGACAGGAGAGCACATACCACGTCTCTCTCTCTCTCTCTCGCTCTCTCTCCTCTCTCTCTCTCTCTCTCTCTCTCTCTATCTCTATGTGTGTTTGTGTGTGTGTGGTGTGTGGTGTGTTATTGTGTGTGTGTGTGTGTGTGTGTGTGTGTGTTGGGTATGTGTGTAAGTGTGTTGTGTGTGTGTGTGTGTGTGTGTGATGTGTGTGTGTGTGGTGTGTGTGTGTGGTCCTGTTTGTGTGTGTGTTGTGTTTGTGTGTATGTGAGTGTGGTGTGTGTGTGTGTTGTGTGTGTGTGTCTGTGTGTGTGGGTGTGTGTGTGTGTGTTTGTGTGTGGGGTGTGGTGTGGTGTGGGTGTGTGTGTGTGTGTTTTGTGTTTCTGTGTGTGTTAGTGTGTGTGTGTTTGTGTGTGTGTGTGTGTGTGTGTGTGTGTGGTTCGTGTGTGTGTGTGGACTGTGTGTAGTGTGTGTGTGTGTGTGTGTGTGTGTGTGTGTTTTGTGTGTGTGGTGTGTGTGTGTGTGTTTGTGTTGGTTGTGTGGTGTTTGTGTGTTTGTGTGTGTGTTTGGTGTGTGTTGTGTGTGGTGTGTGTTGTGTGTGTGTGT